>NC_090372.1:114502557-114802557 GCF_036365525.1 Heterodontus francisci | reverse complement strand
CCCGCCGGTAGATGCCAGTGTTGTAGCTGTACTGGAACGGCTCGGCTAGTTCTACAGCACGTCTTCAGTATTACAGCTGGGATGTTGTCAGGGCTGTAGCCTTTGCAGTATCCAGTGCCTTCAGTCGTTCCTTGATATCACATGGAGTGAATCAGATTGGCTGAAGACTGGCATCTGTAATACTGGGGACCTCAGGAGGAGGCTGTGATGGATCATCCACTCGGCACTTCTCATTGAAGATGGCTGCAAATGCTTCAACCTTTTCTTTTGTGAATGTGAATTAGATTTAGAATTAGATCAACATTTAATCAAGACCCACTATTTAAGTTCTCCAAGAGTCACATGACTGTATTTTTGGCTTAGTTTGATTCAAACATCAGAAAAATAACTTTAGATTTGTATTAAAATAAGAAATGCTGGAAATACTCAGCAGGTCTGGCAGCATCTGTGGAGAGAGAAGCCGAGTTAACATTTCAGGGCAATGACCTTTCATCAGATGACCTGAAACGTTAACTCTGCTTCTCTCTCTACTGATGCTGCCAGACCTGCTGAGCATTTCCAGCATTTCTTGTTTTTATTTCTGTTCTATTTCTCTTTTCCTTCTTTTCTTGAGTGAGAGGTAGTCGGCAGCATGTCTTGGTGCATAGGTAAAGGAACCACCAACAAGTGTTGGTCTTACTTGGAGTCGGAAAGTTCTAAATTCAAGCCCACACAAGATTTGAGCACATAAATTTATTGCAGTTCTGAGGGACTGCTGAATTTGCAGAGGTACTGCCTTTCAGATGAGACGCTAATCCAAGGTACTGCCTGTAAATTCAAATGGACTTAAAAGATTTCATGGACCTATTCAAAGAACAGGGAACTTCTGCTGGTGACCTGAGCAGCATTTATCCCTCAATCAATGCCACCCAAACAGATTAACTAATCATTTCCCTTGCTGCTGTTTGAGAGATGTTAGAGATTGAGAACTAATCTGGCTGATTTATCATGAACATGAGTTTTTTTTTTAATTTCGTCTCTTTTGATCAGAGGAAATGGCTGGTCTGTTAAGAAAATTTTCAAATTGCATGAACCCCCTTTGACTTAAAGCACACAACTTATATTTAAACTTACTTCCAACTTTTTTGCAGAAAAAATTTCAACATTTTACACATTAATATTGAAAATGGAGATTTCAGTTATTGAGAAAAAAAATCCATGAAGTTTTCAGAAAGCATTTTGACCTATTTGTTTGTGGAGGTGTGGGCAGTGGGCATGGGTAATATAGTGTCACCTGGTGGGAAGAATCTCTAATTACACAGCTGAGCTGGCCAGTATTGGGGCTCTTCCATTTTAAGCAGGTACTTTGTCATTTCTTGTCACCTTTATCCATTAGGAATTTTTATGTGTGGCAGTTGGATGCCAGGTTTTGTGCATGAGTTGCATGTAGATCTACAATTTTATATATTAGTTAATTTCCTATGGAATTACACAGTTTCAAGACAAAGTGTAGTCTTCAGGTGAAGCAGGGTTAAAGGACAGGAAATAAGTGGACGAGGGCATGAGAAATAATGTAGCACCTATTTGAAAGTCATGCATTCTGTCCTTCTTCAATAGAATAGTATGATATTTTATGGTAATTTATTATTATAGAAATTGGGTAGGAGAGTAGAATTAGTTGGAGCATAGGAGTTTTCTTGCAGGTCCACCACAGGTGGGAGGATATAATTAAATGTCTTATGTCCTTCTTGCCCACAAAAACTTAGTTTCCTGTTGTCAACATTTTTCCCATTAAAGTTTCTATCTCTGAATGTATAATGAAAACTACCGACATAAACTTGTATTTTACACAGACAGTTCCCCTTATAAATATGGCCTTAGGATTGTGAAAATTGACAAGACCAGTACCAAATACGTGATGTGTACATTTAATTGAAAACTCCACCTAAAAGTACCACAATATGTAGTATACAATAGCTGTTTTTATAGCAAGAGCACGTCAATCTTCATTTTCACAATCTGGTTCACAGAAGAAAATCATTCAAAATGCTCAGTCCTGCTAGAAGAAATTGAAACTTCCCTGATCCACAATAAAAGATCTAAACAAAATAAATTCATAAGAATTACCTATTTCATGACATGATTAAATTTATCCACTGAATTTTCTTGTGCCTTTTCATACCTTCATGCAAGTTTTAAAAAAAAACTTAAGGTCTCAGTCTCTCGAGCTGATATTATTGCCCAAAGTGGGTGAATCTACAAGCTGAATTTGGATTGTGAAATCTGAACTGTGAAGTGTATCCAATTCCCTAGGGTACATCAATGCCTGTCAACTATGCCGATGTGAATTGATTGTCACATGGTGTGGCTGAATCAGATAGCATTGATGCACCGAAGGATGCAAGCATAAGAGGGGTGACAATCCCAGGCAGCGGATGCACTCAGGTTAAAACCTCCCTGTACATGGATGACGTCGCCGTCTTCTGTTCGGATCCGCTGTCTGTGCGCAGACTGATGAACATCTGCGACCAGTTCGAACCGGCCTCGGGAGCCAAAGTTAACCACGGCAAGAGTGAGGCCATGTTCTTTGGGAGCTGGGCTGACTGATCCTTTGTCCCCTTCACTGTCAGGTCAGACTACCTGAAGGTGCTGGGGATATGGTTCGTAAGGGCCGGGGCGTGCACCAAAACCTGGGAGGAGCGAGTAGCCAAGGCACAACAAAAGTTGAGCATGTGGGGGCAGCGATCTCTCTCCATTGTGGTTAAGAACCTGGTCATCAGGTGCGAGGCGCTCACATTGTTGCTGTACGTGGCGCAGGTCTGGCCCATACCCCACTCCTGCGCTGTGGCGGTCACCTGAGCCATTTTCCGCTTCATCTGGGGATCTAAAATGGACCGGGTCCAGAGGGACACGATGTTCAAACCTCTGGATAAGGGCGGGAAAAATGTACCAAACGTGGCCCTCATCCTGATGACCACCTTCGTGTGCGACTGCATCAAGCTGTGTGTAGACCTCCAGTACGCAAACTCCAAGTGTCACTACGTGCTGAGGTTCTATCTGTCCCCGGTGTTGCGAAGGATGGGCCTGGTCACATTGCCGCGGAACGCTCCATGCAGTTGGACCATGCCGTACCACCTATCCTTCGTGGAGCAGTTTCTGCGGGAAAACACCTTTGACCACCGGTCCATCAGGCAGTGGTCTGCACGGAATGTCCTCAAGGCCCTACGGGAAAAGGAGACGGGGGATCCTGTCGGATGGTTCCCCGAGCAGACCGCCAAAATCATTTGGCGGAATGCCTCATCACCAGAACTTTCAAACAAGCACCAAGATGTAGCTTGGCTGGTGGTGAGAAGGGCCCTCCCCGTCAGATCCTTCCTGCACGCCCGAAGTCTCGCCCCCTCCACGCAATGCCCCCGCGGTGGCTGTGGTGGGGAAGAGACGGTTGCCCACCTCCTCCTGGAATGTGTCTTTGCAAAGCAGGTGTGGAAAGAGATGCAGTGGTTTTTGTCGAGGTTCATCCCAAGCAGCTCTGTAACACTGGAGTCTGTGCTCTACGGGCTGTTCCCAGGGACGCACACCGAGACAAACATCAACTGCTGCTGGAGGACTATCAATTCGGTGAAAGACGCCCTTTGGTCTGCCCAAAACTTGCTGGTCTTCCAGCGCAAAGAGTTGTCCACAACCGAATGTTGCAGATTGGCACATTCCAAGGTCCAGGACTACATGCTGAGGGACGCACAAAAGCTTGGGGCAGCCGCAGCAAAGGCTCAATGGGGAAAGACCACAGTGTAAGGTCCCCCCACCAAGCTGAACTGAGGGGCTGGATCAATAGGAAACCCCTCGAACTGTATCGGGAAAATTTTGTGTGCTGTAAATGTAAAAATGTATATGGCATGACAATGAAATGGAAGGGTTGTGAGGCAACTCATGATTGTATAGAAGGAAACTGATCAGCTTTGCACTGTTTGTATTTTTTGACCTGATGCTGTTTTAAACTGTTTGGGAATGTAATTTTTACAGATTTTTATGAATAAAGTATATTTTGGAAATAAAAAAAGATAGCATTGATGCATTTAAGAGAAGGCTTGATGGAGGAAGGAAATAGAGGGATTCAGGGACAATGTGGGAAGAGATTTGTGTATAGCATAAACAACATAGACCAATTGTGCTGGGTGGTCCGATTCTGTGCTGCAGATTCCACATAGTTCTGTTACTTAAAGTACTTTCTATTCAGTGAAAAACAAAAGGGCAATTTTCAGTAGCTTTATTGAAATAAAATTTAGATTTTAAGAGGTTGCAAGAGAAATTAGAAAAAAAATTGTTGTGATTATCTACTGTAGTTTTTGTGTTCTAAAAAACTTTAAATTGGATTAAGCTCAGGTGTATTTATGATAGAGATTCTTTCCTCATTCTAATTTGATTTTTATTTTGAACAATGTTAGTTTGAAAACAAGCAGACCCTGAGGGAAACAGATAGAACAAGCAGAGTGGAAGGAGGAAACAGGTAGAAGGTGAGAAGGTCTCTAGCCAACCACCCTTAGGGAAAGGAAGCAAGTGGATTGAGGGTTAAAAAGAGTGCGCTGAGTGACAGCCAAGCAAGAGGGAGGTGAGGACAAAGGAAGAGAATGGGTAGCGATGGGAGATAGTGGGATGGTGAACAGGTAGGGAATACGATGGGTGCAACTGGGTGGAAACATGCATGAGTAATTGGGGGAGTGAGCTGTTAAGGCCAAATTTCCCCTGCAATTCAGACCTCAAATGCAGCCTGCAGCAAATGAAAGCTCGACTCTTACCACATAATGCAATACCACTCATCATCTCCCACTAAATATGATAATAGAGAGAAGCAGAACAAAAACAAAAAGTCAGAAGAGAGAAAAAGCAACAAAAAGACAGACTGCCAACAGAGTGACCATATTCTCCAACTTACCATGTGCAACACCACAGGTGACCAAATAATACCCAATTAAAAATACAATGTCTACAACACGACTTGCTTTTGTTATTTTTGCAATGCTTTCCCTATTATAAATTCTCATGTCCACATTTTTAATTTGGTTTGCATGTGTAAATTTACCACAGCATAATTCTACAATTTAGCCACTGGGTGGCTGTAAAACAAAGTTCTGAACTGCTTCTCCCAACTCAGATACCATCTTAGATTTTCTCTGATTTCTGGCAGGCAAATATGCATAACATTTTGAATTTCCCATGTGCTGCTTTTATTTTTATTTATCATAATATTTTGCATTTCCCTACAGGTATTGTTACATTAGAAGAACTTGGCTCATCACAATCCGAATACTGCACTTCCAAACCTTCTGGCTTCTTGTTATCCATCATCACTAATAGCTAACCACACCCTTTCTTGGTCACCACGACTTGGTCTGTGAGCCACTCTCCCAATCATTGTGACTGCCCCAAACATATGGGCACTCGTAGGGTGCTCCCTTGGAGCCAGTATTCACATCTTCAGGTTGATCCACTAACTGCCCTAAGGACACAGATCTAAGCCCCATTCTGCTGATTTCCTGATCTCCGTAGTCATTCCAGCTGTTGTAGTCCGGGGGTAGGGAGTGTGAGGAAAGAGAAGGGAAAGTCATCACCAGGCTGCTAACGCACATCTAGCAACCAACCATCTAGCAGTATTGTTGGAAAACTGACATTAGCTTAACTGCCTGTTCTCTTGATCAATGGAGGAATGTTACCTGTAACCTGACAGCAGGCAGTTTGTGGGTAGAAAGAGATGTATTCATACTTTCACAAAAAGAAATAGAAGTATTTGAATTCCAATAGCTTGTATCACAGAACAGCAAGAAAAAGGTTCAGACCCACAATTCCCCATAGTGAGACTGCTGTATCAATTGTGGCACTGCGAATCACTACCAACCAAGCAAGGTTATCAAAAACCACACATCCCTGCAGCTGACACAGCAATAGTATGTAATTAGCAGCAGATTACAGGCCTGCCCTCTTAACCCAATGATGGGCATCCCACTATATGCAAGAAAAGGGAAAGAAAATACATCAAGAGTTCATTAAAAAGCCCACAGACTGCACCACTGCAGGAGTAATACTGTTCTCTGTTGTAATATTTACTTCAAGTAGACGTTTTAATGGGAAAAGTATATATTTAAATCTTTTCTTTTAAAGAAATAGAATATGCATTAATTATAATGTCTACTTCAAGCAACTAAAGCTGTATTTTTTTATTTTATTTTAGAGATACAGCACTGAAACAGGTCCTTCGGCCCACCGAGTCTGTGCCGACCAACAACCACCCATTTATACTAACCCTACAGTAATCCCATATTCCCTACCACCTACCTACACGAGGGGCAATTTACAATGGCCAATTTACCCATCACCTGCAAGTCTTTGGTGTGGCAGGAAACCGGAGCACCCGGCGAAAACCCACGCGGTCACAGGGAGAACTTGCAAACTCCGCACAGGCAGTACCCAGAATCGAACCTGGGTCCCTGGACTGTGAGGCTGCGGTGCTAACCACTGCGCCACCCCAATATATTATAAATGTATTTTCATTTGTCAGAACTTTTGTGAATAGAGGCGAAAGGTCATTGACCTGAAACGTTAATTCTGTCTCTCTTCACAGATGCTGACAGACCTGCTGAGTATTTCCAGAATGTTCTCATTTTGTTTCAGGTTTCCAACATCTGCAGTATTTTGCTTTTGTATGGTCTTTTAAACTATTGCCACTTGAAGTAGTATTCTGTACTTCCTTCCTCTCACACTTACTATTCTTACATCTCTCAATGAGCATCCCCTCTCAGATGCCTCTTTTCAAAGCTAAAACAGTGATGTTTTTCCAGTCTTTCCTCAAAATTCATTTTCTGATATGTAATCAGCCCCATGGTGCTTTCTGAACCCTCTATGGCCAGAACATCTCTTCACAAAAGCAAAATAATGCGGATGCTGGAAATCTGAAACAAATACAGAAAATGCTGGAAATACTCAGCAGGTCAGGCTGCATCTGTGGAGAGAAAAGAGAGTTAATGTTTCAGGTCTGTGACCTTTCATCAGAACCGGGAAAAGTTAGAAATGTAATAGGTTTTGAGCAAGTAAAAGTGTGGTGGGGGGGGGGGGGGGGGAAGAAGAACAAAAGGGGAGGTCTGTAATAGGGTGGAGGACAGGAGAGATTAAATTTCAAAAGGTTTCATGGTACAAAGCCAAAGGGAGTGGTAATGGGACAAGTAAAGAAAAAGATGTGTCTGGGTGAAGCGTAAATGACAGAATAGCAGCCGGCCAAACACTAAGTAAAGGGATTAAGAAAGAAAAAAATAAAGGGTGAAATACCACAAGAAAAAAATGGGGGCAGAGGTTATGATCTAAAATTATTGAACTCAATGTTGAGTCTGGAAGGCTGTAAAGTGCCTAGTCGAAAGATGAGGTGCTGTGCCTTGCACTTGCATTGAGCTTCATTCCCTTTTGTAATTCTTCTCTCTCACCACCCCACAACCCCTTTCACTAATTCAAAACCTATCCCATCAGAGCTGGGAAAAGTAAGAAATGTAAGGTCACAGACTTGAAACACTAACTGTTTTTCTCTCCACAGATGCTGCCTGACCTGCTGAGTATTTCCAGCATTTTCTGCTTTTGTTTCTGAATATCTCCTTTGTGTATCAGTGATCAATACTGAAGGCGTGGTCAGACCAGGGCATTGAACATTTTTATCATGACAGCTTCTCATTTGCAATCTACCCTTTCAACTATGCAGTCTGCTATTCCACTTGCTTTGCTGATTGGTGTACAGCATTAATTTGACTGGTAGTATTTAAGGATATTCAGCATAAAAGTTAAGTTGATAAATTTGAAATGACTAAAGATATAACAAGCACAAGTAATAAGAATAGAGTGAACAGAAACATAGAAAAATAGGAGTAGGCTATTCGGCCCTTAGAGCCTGCACTGCCATTCAATACGATCACAGCTGATGATCCAAACTCAGTACCCTGTTCCCACTTTCTCCCCATATTCCTTGATCCCTTTGGCCCCAAGAACTATAACTCTTTCCTGAATATATTTAATGATTTGGCCTTAACTGCTTTCTGTGGCAGAGAATTCTACAGGTTCACCACTCTGGGTGAAGAAATGCCTCCTCATCTCAGTCCTAAATGGCTTACCCCTTATCATTAGACTGTGACCCCTGATCCTGGACTCTCCCGCCATCGGGAACATCCTTCCTGCATCTAATCTGTCAAGTCCTATTAGAATTTTGTAGGTTTCTATGAGATCCCCGCTCATTCTTCCAAACTTTCACGAATACAAGCCTAATTGACCCAATCTCTCTTCATACGTCAGTCCTGCCATCCCAGGAATCAGTCTGGTGAACCTTTGCTGCACACCCTCCATAGCAAGAATATCCTTCCTCAGATAAGGAAACCAAAACTGCACGCAATACTCCAGATGTGGTCTCACCAAGGCCTTTTATAATTGCAGCAAGATATCCTTGCTTCTGTACTCGAATCCTCTCGCTATGAAGGCCAACATACCATTTGCCTTAACTGCCTGCTGCACCTGCATGCTTACTTTCAGCGACTGGTGCACAAGGACACCCAGGTCTCACTGCACCTCCCCGTTTCCCAATCTATCACCATTCAGATAATAATCTGCCTTTCTGTTTTTGCCACCAAAGTGGATAACCTCACATTTATCCACATTATACTGCATCTGCCATATATTGCCCATTCACTCAACCTGTCCAAATTTGACTGGAGCATTTTTTGCAATCTCCTCACAGTTCACACATCCACCCAGCTTTGTGTCATCTGCAAACTTGGATATATTACATTTAATTCTCTCATCTATATCATTAATATATATTGTGAATAGCTGGGATCCTAGCACTGATTCCTGCAGTACCTCACTAGTCATTGCCTGTCATTCGGAAAAAGACCCGTTTATTCCTACTCTTTGTTTCCTGTCTGCCAACCACTTCTCTATCCATGTCAGCACCTTACCCCCAATTCCATGTGCTTTAATTTTGCATGCTAATCTATGTGGGATGTGGGACCTCATCGAAAGCCTTCTGAAAGTCCAAATACACCACATCCACTGGTTCTCCCTTAACTATTCTACTAGTTACATGCTCAAAAAATTCCAGTAGATTTGCCAAGCATGATTTCCCATTCGTAAATCCATTTTGACTTTGTCCGATCCTGTCATTGTTTTCCAAGTGCTCTGCTATTACATCTTTCATAATGGACTCTAGCATTTTCCCCACTACCAATGTCAGGCTAACATTCCCTGTTTTCTCTCTACCCCCTTTTTTAAATAGTGGGATTACATTAGCTACCCTCCAATCCGTTGGAACTGTTCCAGGGTCTACAGAATTTTGAAAAGTGACCTGCAATGCATCTACTATTTCTAGGGCCACTTCCTTAAGTATTCTGGGATGTAGGTTATCAGGCCCTGGGGATTTATCGGCCTTCAATCTCATCAATTTCCCTAACACCATTTCCCTACTAATACTGATTTCATACAGTTCCTCCCTCTCACTAGACCCTATGTTCCCCAACATTTCTGCGAGGTAATTTGTGTCCTCCTTTGTGAAGACAAAACCAAAGTATGTATTTAATTGGTCTGCCATTTCTTTGTTCCCGATTATAAATTCCCCTGTTTCTGACTGTAAGGGACCCACATTTGTCTTCACTAATCTTTTTCTCTTCACATATCTATAGAAGCTTTCACAGTCAGTTTTGATGTTCTCTGCAAGCTTACTCTCATATTCTATTTTCCCCTTCTTAATCAATCCCTTTGTCCTCCTTTGCTGAATTCTAAACTGCTCCCAATCCTCAGGTTTGCTGCTTGTTCTGGCCATTTTATATTTCTTCTCCTTGGATCTAACACTATCCCTAATTTCTTTTGTAAGCCACGGTTGAGCCATCCTTCCTGTTTTATTTTTGCGCCAGACAGGGATGAACAATTGTAATTCATCCATGCACTCTAAATGCTAGCCATTGCCTATCCACTGTCAACCCTTTAATATTCCCCAATCTATCATAGCCAACTCGTGCCTGATATCTTCATAGTTTCCTTTATTTAGATTCAGGACCCGAGTCTCGGAATCAACTCTCTCACTCTCCATCTTAATGAAGAATTCTATCATGTTATGGTCGTTCTTCCTAGCAGTGGTACTGTCACCAACTGCATTAAAGAACGCAGGCACTTTGACTTAGCTGACAATAACTACTTGTATTAATATAGTAACATAATAAAACATCCCAAGGAGCTACAGAGGAGCGTTATCAAACAAAATTTGACATTGAGGCACATAAGAAGATATTAGGGCAGATGACCAAAGCTTGGTCAAAGAAGTAGGTTTTAACGCACATCTTAAAAGGAGGAAGAAGAGGTAGAGAATTCCTGAGCTTAGGCAGCTGAAGACACAGCCAGCAATGGTGGAGCAATTAAAATCCAGGATGCTCAATAGCCCAGAACTGGAGAAGAGTAAATATCTCAGAGTTGTAGGGTTGTAGAAGAAAACATAGCCAAGATACATAACATACCATTGTTCAATATTGCCTCCTGATATGATTATGTAAATTAAACCACAATATTAGTGGCAAAGAGTAAGTCACCACATGGCATTACAATTAGTTTTTGTTAGTTTTGGTGCGGTGGGGGGGGGGGGGGTGCAGGGGAAGGGATGGGTGTGTAATAAAAGTATTAACTTTTGCTGAAATACTTTCTAGCTTTTTTTTAAATCCCAGATGACATTAACTTTATTTTAGTGGCTTAATCCACTTAAACCCTTGTGAACCTAATCGATGCAACTTTTATTTTCTTTAAAACTAAAAATATGGCACCTCACACTAACTGTCACCTTTTTGCTCATTCCATCAACTTATCACTATCCCTTTGCAGGTACCCTTGGTCCTCAGAATTATTTACTATACCTCCTGTTTAGTGCTGTTGGGAAGTTTGAACAATTCTTCCTCTACCCTTATATTCAAATCATTGAGGTACAGAGCAAACAGAATCTCTCTCTACCCACTTCCAAGCACACTCAAAAACTTCCTTTAACTTCAATTTAATCTTCTCCCTTTTAACTAGTTTTAACCATTTCTGACCCTCCCACTCCCCTTAATCTCAAAAAATTCTGTGATTCCTTGTCAAAGGCTTTCCAAAATACATTTTATCCACTACATTTGCCCCATCCTTCATTACTATCCCCCTCTTTGAGCCATGACTCAGTTGGTAGCACTCTCACCTCAATCAAGAGTCAAAAGGTTGTGTGCTGTCATCCCATACCAGAACTTGAGCACAGAAAAAAAAAATCAAGGCTGACACTTCAGTGCAGTACTTGAGTTAGCACTGCACTGTTGAAAGTGCCATTTTTTAGATGAGACGTTAAACCGTCTGCCCTTGCAGATGGACATAAAAGATACAATGGCAATATTTCGAAATAGAGCAGGGGAGTTAGCCCAGGTATCCTGGCCAATTATTTATCACTCAATGTCACAAAAACAGATTATCTAGTCATAACCACATTGCTGTTTGTGGGAGCTTATTGTCTTTCCTACATTACAATAGTGACTACACTTCAAAAGTACTTCATTGGCTGCAAGTGCTTTGGCACGTCCTATAGTCATGAAGGGTACTAGTTAAATACAAGTCTTTCTTATTCTTTCTCTTTAAAGGAATTCAGGTTTGTCGAGCACAATCTTCCTTCCCAAAATCCATGTTGGCTGTTTCAAATCAATATTCCTTCCTCTAGATATTTCGTAATTTAATCTTTAAAAGGAATCCAACATTTTCTCCAACACAAATATTATACTAAATGTATTCCAGTAAGCCAGGTAAGTTCGGTCTCCCCTTTCAAAATGGGCATGACATTGGCGATTCTGGCACACACCCACATTGGAAAAAGCAGAATGCATTTTGGGACAAAGTGGTAAAATTGCAATCTGGGAAGCCTTCCCCCACGTATTCCATTTCAAAATGTTAAATCAGTAGGTAAAAACACCCAGGATCAATACAATACTGAAGGCGTCAGGTGCTACATAGGCGGCGACGTAATGGGTGGAGGATGCAGAAGGACCATACCGCAACAGTACAGCAATACAGCCTTAAGTCAACAGCACGCGTTTCCTTAACCACTGTCGCTGATGCCGGTTTCCACCATCAAAGTAGGAGGGAGTTTTTGTTTTCAACAAGACAGGCGATGGGACAATAAAATGAATTAGCAGCAAAGACACAGGATGGATAAGAAAAATCACGATGATGCAGCAAAATTCAAATATTATCTCACCTATATCAACCCAAGTCAATTAAAAAAACACGTCTGATGAACTAGAGAGTATTTCCTGCTGAGGTAATGTTGAAATAAATAAATTGAAAAATGATGCACAAGTACAGATCTACAGCCAGACACTTACAGCGATCCCTCCCTCTCGGTCTGTCAGCAGCCAGTACGCGCGCATGGGCATTACATTCCAATGATGCAAGATGTATCTTTCCCCGGACCATTCTGCGCCTGCGCGCCGAGTCCCATTGTTTGTAAATCGCAGCCGCCAGTCAATCACCAAGGGTGGGGGCGGGAGTTGGTGTTGTCCTTGGCAGCTTGCACCTCCTGGAATGCAGCATGTGCAAGGATGGGTCGGCGTTCGCAATTGGCTTAAATCGGTCAACGAGTTAAATAAACGCACGTTTGAAATTAACCCTTTAAAAATGATTTCGAAAGTGTAGAATATTTTATTGAGAAAAACTTAGAAAGTGCGATACATCAAATAATGAGGTTTGCAATCGTGAAGCTGCACTGATCTGGTTTTACAGGAGGAAACGAAAATTCTGCTTCATCTGTGGCAAGAATCTATTTCATATTGTAGTTGGCAATATGTTCAGTTTTGAGTCTGGAATATTCAAGCTATTAAAGCAGCAGTCTACTTGCTGGTTGGAATTAAGTTTTCAGAGAGTGAACAGGAATAAATATTGCATTTTAGTTTGTAGCATTCCAGAAGGCAGCTTAAGTTTGTGTCTTTTCACGAGAACACAAGCAATTTGCTATTGATTCAAATATAGTCTTATACATTCTCATTTTCATACCATGGAGAACATTACATTATCAGAAATAAAAACAAAAAATACTGCAAATACTCAGCAGGTCAGGCAGCATCTGTGGAGAGAGAAGCCGAGTTAACGTTTCAGGTCAGCGACCTTTCATCAGAAAGTTAGAAATGTAATAGGTTTTAAGCAAATAAAGCAGGGGTGGGACAAAAGATAACAAAAGGGAAGGTGTTGGTAAGACAGGGTCACAGAGAACAACTGACCAGAAGGTCATGGCGCAAAAGCAAAGGGTGTGTTAATGGTGTGGTGAAAGACAAACCGTTAGTGCAGAGAGGGTGTTAAATGTTTGGCTATGGCAGCACCATTTTAGCCACATGCACCAATTTTAGCAGAAAATTACTTACATTCACTCACACAATATAGGCAAATACACTTCACATGTGTAGATTGACATAAACAAATATCACCATTCAGCAACCAACTCACAAAGTTATAAGAAAAAACACTTGCATACTGTTTCTTATCTTATCATTTTACCAAAAATGCACAAAAGAGTTGAACAACATATTAAAAAGCCATGCAAATATGCGTATTGAGATCACATGCTGTATGACGGTGTTTAGTACTCATGTTTGATTTAATAGTCAGCAGTGCAATTATCCACGTCTAGATTCCTAATTTGTCAGATTTGGGACTGACTGCACAGCTCTGTGGAGAGCCGGCATGGACTCGATGGTTGAATAGCCTCCTTCTGTGCCATAAATGACTTTATAACTCTATGTGGCTAGCAGCTAACACAACGTTAGTGGCACTTTGATAGCATGTAACATGCTTACGGAGCCACAGAACACTACCTCATGTGAGAGTTTCATTGCCTGCTGTTAGAGCAAAACACTGCTAGCTACAAATGTAAATGCTTTCTTTAGGCAGTACAGAACAATCAATAGACTGATCAGATATTTCATTAATATTGCAGAAAGTTTCTATCCACAAATGTAAAGTCACTAATGACGACCTTTAAATAATGATACTTTTGTAAGGCCACTCAATTGAATTGCAGGTTGCAAATTTTAAACAACTGTGCATACACAGTCTTGTGCACATATAGTCACTCTGGTATTCTGAATGTGCCCAGTAATGTAAATGGGCAAATTCAGAGTATCTTGCAGCTTCACCATATTAGTGTGGTCGGGACATAGTTCTAGAAAATAAACAAGATATTAAATCTAGGAGATTTTGTTGTATTCTAGATACCAGAGAGGAATATAAAACTCAGGCTGGAATTTTTTTGTTGGGTGGGGGGGGGGGCCCCATCCACCGGTCGAAAAGTCGGTGGCAAGCCCACCTCTCCCAGGCCTGGGGATCCAGATCGGATTTTTCGCTCCCCAGGCCCTTAATTGGTCTTGGGTGGGACTTACACCTCATTGAGACAGGAAGTCCTGCCTAATGGAGCCACTGGCCAATCAGCAGGCCGGTAGCTCTTAGTCCCAGCAGCACCACCAGGAATGGTGACCCCTGCTGGGACTACACCCAGCTCCAGGATGAAGATGAAGGACGGCCCCGGAATAAGGATAAGATTTTTGAGACTCGACGCGGACAATTGGTTGGGCCCCAGTGAGGTAAGGGGGGTTCGGTTGGGAGAGGCAGGGGGCGTGTTGTGTGTTGGGGCGGTCAGAGCTTTGGGGGCGGCCCTCTGTGGGCACAGGGTGCCCGATCAGGAAGGACCACCCCCCCAAGCCCGGAGAAAGGCCGCCTAGTTTCACCAGCTAGGCTTTCTAAGGCCTCAACTGCTCACCAGCCAAGGGTAAAATACCCGTGGCGGCGGGTGGACGCCCTTAATTGGCCACTTAAGTGCCTTGATTGGTCTGGGACGGGCGGGCCGTTTCTCGCCACCATAGCCCCACGTAAAGTTGCAGCGGAGGTGGGAGCAGGTAGGGAAGGGCCCCTACCCCCCAGCCTCCCATTCCATTTTACGCACCCCCACCCCCACTGCCACCAGCCAGCTCCTTGGAGGGCTGTAAAATTTCTGGCCTCAGTTACTAAAGAGCTACTAATGCTTTTTTTTATTTTTTATTTAGAGATACAGCACTGAAACAGGCCCTTTGGCCCACTGAGTCTGTGCCGACCATCAACCACCCATTTATACTAATCCTACATTCCTACCACATCCCCACCTGTCCCTATATTTCGCTACCACCTACCTATACTAGGGGCAATTTATAATGGCCAATTTACCTATCAACCTGCAAGTCTTTTGGTGGTGGGAGGAAACCAGAGCACCCGGCGAAAACCCACGCAGCCACAGGGAGAACTTGCAAACTCCACACAGGCAGTACTCAGAATCGAACCCAGGTCGCTGGAGCTGTGAGGCTGCGGTGCTAACCACTGTGCCGCCTTATCTCTAAAGTTAATGATTTCTACTAATAAGTGGAAGATATCCATTTTGAAACTTATTATTGTTTAGCTGAAAGTGTAGAACAAATTATTGTTACAAACAAAATTGGATTTCTTCAACATATAGAAGATTTCAGAAACCCTACAATGAAAATCCAACCTTGAAAGGTGGCTAAATGTCAATAAATTTAATTTATGAATGTGTTCCATCATTGAAAACCTACATCAATTTCCAATTAAACCAATGCAGGATAATGGAGGAATATCATATGTGTTAAATGTTAGTAGTTTGAAGCCTAGAATGTTCTTTTCATAAGTAACACAATGCCTTTATATTTAAACTATACAATGACCCTTCATGTGTTTCATTTCCATGATTACTTAAAGTTCATTTAATGTTAGATTGCCTATCTGACAAGTTTTCATTTGGGTTTGACAATTGTAGTCTCAGTTGGGAGTTAAATGCTTCCATACAGGAAGGAAGGTGAAATGAAAGGTCAAGTTTCAGTTACAGTTATCAGTTATCCTCACGCTCAGTTACAAAGTAGAATTGGCAGAGGCTCAGTCTTGACTGAGAATTGATTTGAAGCACAGAGGAGAAAAGGACAAATATAAAATCCCTTTTCAAATTGAAACAAGCACTAACTCCATGCACTTCTTTGAAAAGTGCCCTTCAGACAGTTTGTGACTCAATTTTAACTTCTCATCTAAAGGACAGTACCTCAAGTCATACAGCATTCCCTCAGTACTACACACGAGTGTCACCCTAGATTGCAGCAACAAGTTCTGGCTACTAACTCAGGTGAGAATGCCACCAACTGAGCCATGCAAACATTCAACAACCATGTTTCTGAAACATCTGAACTTCCAGGGATTAAAATTTGATATTTCCAACAGTTTAGCAACAATCAGAAGCAGAAAAGGCTAAATGCATCAAATTAATCATCTTTTGTGACTCGCTGTTGCAAGAGCACCGATTCTGCTCATTAAATGTTTGTGTGGTAAAATCAAATGAAAGCAGGCACTTTGGAATTTTGGATCCCTATTGAGCCCATTCATATGCTACCTACAAGTCCTGCTCAGAATGGAAACCAATGGAACAAACACATTGCAGCAAATAAGAAGTGGATTTTGTTTCTGTTAGTGATGCTATTATCCAGTCAGATTAGGAACAGGACAAACAAGGGTTGATATAAAATTCTCAGGCAAAGGTTGCTTACAAAGGAAAGAGTCTACACAGGAAGAATGTCATGCAAAGGTCAAACAGAGGAGCAATGTCTGAGAAGACTGACACTCTCTAGAGAAGTATAATTAAATTGCCAACAGTAGCAAAAGACATAAGGATCATATCTGTGACCACTTCTGTTCTGCCTATGGTTGCTAAAGTCACAGCTAACTTGTAGGTGAAGATACTCAACTTCAACTCAATTTCAGTGAGTTGAAAAGGGATCTAGCTCCAGGTGGCTTGGAAACAATGATTGACAGATAAAACAGCAAACAAGCAATGGGAGGGATTCAAAGAGGAGATAGTTCGGGTAAAGACTAGGCACATAAAAGAGAACCCTAAAGTCTTTTATAGACATACAAAGAGTTAAAAAGGGTAGTCAAAGAAAAAGTGGGGCTGATTCTACCTTTCAAACTGAATCATATTATGGTCACTATTCATAGAATCATAGTCATAAGATGTTCCGAAGAAGGGTCACTGACCCAAAACGTTAACTCTGCTTCTCTTTCCACAGATGCTGCCAGACCTGCTGAGTGATTCCAGCATTTCTTGTTTTTGTGTCATAAGATGTTCCCTTACAATCAAATTGTTAATTAATTCTGGCACATTGGTATGGACAGATTAGAGAGATGATAGGAATGGCTCCCCCTTTTCAACTCTCGACGGACTAAGACAGCGTGCTTTAGCTCCTGAGCCCTTTAATTATCAGGAACAGATAAATGACAGGTTTTCTCACAAGTTTTAAAAGAAAGATAAATGCTTATTGCTCAACACCCAAATATACGCAACTATACCCACTCTCACATGCATACAGCTCCACACACACTCAAGAAAAGATTGCGATTAGAAAAGTAACATGTGTTTAGATCTTATGATTTCAAGAGTTGTCTGTTACATTTGCTTTTCCCAGGGGTGAAGACATGAAACGATGCAGGCCCGTAATCCTTTTTTGTCCACTGAAGGAAATTTCTGGAAGTTTTGGAGGATGTATTCACTGTTGCCAAATGTTCACAATAGCAGATTTCTCTTGTTATACTCCAGTCAACTTTCAATGTTGAAACCCTGGTATGGTTCCTCAGCTGCAGACTTAGGGGCCACCGCCAGTCGTGCATGAAGTTGTCCATTTTCTTTTACCAATTCATTGCAGTGTTCCTGCAGTCAGGAGCTTTCTTCCTTAAGCTGTTTGATTGTCTGTTTAAGTCTTATCATCTCATTGTGATGAACTGTGGCCTGCTCCCAAAGGCTGCGAACGATCTCCTCACAATGTGTAACATGTTCTCTGTTTGCAGATAGGTCTTCTTGTGCAACCTGCTGCTGTTGCATCAGCTGATCAGTACGGTCCTCACAGTTTTCCACATGTCTGCAATTGATTTTATACTGGTGCTGCACTGTAAGCATCTCATTCCGTAACTTGTGGAGGGCTTCTTGCACTCTCACTTTTGGTTTCACTGTCACTAGCACTAGCATCATTATCCCACTTTCTGTCCTTTCTGAACCTCTGGGAATTATTGTGGAAGGGTTTTCCCTGCATAAAGAATTTATGAGTAAGCTCATAGTCATCTGCCATCACAGCAGCTTCTCTCACCCTTGTAATTCTTTGTTCCTCAATTTGAATCTATTACAGCCACGGACAAACTAGGGAAAATCCCCCACAGTAACAGGTCCAGAGACTAAGTTGCACTGCAAGTGGACCCAATATTTGGGTACTGATATGTATCCTCCCTCAATGCCTTTTACCAGTACCTTCACTTTTAGTGAGCTCTATGGTGGGAAGGTAATTCCTTCACCCAGCATTAAGGACTAAGTGGCCCCTGTACCTTGGAGCAGGACAATAGATTTGCCTGACATAACATCAAAGCTTTGCTCTGAATTGCAGTCCATATTTGCATTGCTGGCAGTAGCCTCACTTTATGATCCCAATCTTTCTCTAGCTAGTTCAAACTGCCTTGCCTCTCTCTATCTCTCTGCATCTCTCTTTCCTCTTTCTCTTTTTCCCTTGTTATGACCGAGGTGGGAGGAGTGCACTGTTAATTCAGTCCCACTTCTCCACAGGTCGCTGCATATCAATACATTTTTGCATTTACCGAAATAACCAATTAGATACTCTATTTGTCCCCAGAATAAAGCACACCAGTCAGATTTCTTTAATCAACAACAAAATTAACCGTTTATTATGAAACCAAGTCTTAACCAATAATGAAGTAAATCTATATACGAATTGAGATATTAAAGCTCCTTATTTTTCCCTAGCCCTCATGCACACTCATATACATCCAAAAACCGGTTAACTGGGGAAAAAAGGATTTTTGTTTACAGCTGTTTCAAAGGAATGAAAGGAATAATAAAACATAGTCTGTAATGATCTGGAAGGAGCTTCTTTGGTTTGGTGAGGTGTCCCAAAGTCAAATAGTTGGATGCCACTCAAAGTCTTTCCAGGCAAGGTTGATGAAAAGTGTGTGATGGGTAGGCATTCAAAGAAGTTCAACTGTGGAAGGCTTCATATAGATCTTCCATCAGGGGTGTAGCAACAGATGTCAGTTCTCACATTCAATGCAAAAGTCACTTTTAAAGATGCAAGATTTCTGCAAATTCAGGGTTTCTTCAAAAATGCAGGTGGCAACAGTACCACTTCAGAGAAGCTTTTGCTCCGGTTTCCTCCCACATGACTTGCAGGTTGATAGGTTAATTGGCCATTATAAATTGCCCCTCGTATAGGTAGGTGGTAGGGAAATATATAGGGACAGGTGGGGATGTGATAGGAATATGGGATTAGTGTAGGATTAGTATAAATGGGTGGTTGATGGTCGGCACAGACTCGGTGGGCCGAAGGGCCTGTTTCAGTGCTGTATCGCTAAAAAAAAAAGAGCAAGGATTCTTTACAGAGAGGTAATACTTTTCTGGTTCTTCTTCTGATTTCCTGGCAGGTCCAAATCCAATTCCAATTGCCTGCTTTAGCCCAAAATCACTGGCTTTTAAAAAGTTCAAAATGAAACCAAAACCTGCCAGAAACAAGTTACATGCCAAGTCATAAATTCTCTATTATCACACAAAGGGTAGCTCTGAGGTCAAATCCCCTGCTGGTTTCCTTAAAATTACCTGGTTTCCAGTATTTGTTTACTGGTCAAAACCAGGAACCTCTCGTTGACCCTGCCTTCCTTCCAAAAGTATCAATAAAGTTCAGCTATCTCCAGATGTCTCAATGTCCACTGAAATCCTTTTCAGTTTTTAAAAATGTAGAATCCCAAGTTTTAATACAAAAATGGAAATCCTGGTAATACCCTTTGAAACTCTCATTTCAGTTTTTGCATGGCAAGTTCCCTTTCCAATTGACTTATAACTTTGTATAACTTTGTCAATCTCAGGTTCCATGCCTGTTTCTTCTGTTTCTGGGACAATATTAAAATGACCAGCTAGTGTTTTAAGGATCTTGGGCTTTCTTGCTTTCCGCTTTAAAATTACTCCCACCTGGTTAGCTACAGCTTTTAGTTCCTCAACATTTAATGAATTTAATGCTCCCCAACATAACTCTTCCTGTTCGACAATCACTTTGGTGTCAAACGTGGCCATGTCTTAAGCGTTTTAGAACTGAAGAAATATGAGAAAACCTGCTGATTTTTTTTTTACGATTTTACAATCAATTTACCTCCCGTGTTCAATTCACTCATTTAATCAAATGTTTCAAAACCTGGAAAAGCCCCCAATCTGTTACAGGCAGGTGGGAGATGATAGGTTTCCCCATTTTCACCTCTTAACTGACTGAAGACAGTTTTTTTTTCTTAAAGAAAAGTGTTTTAGCCCCTGAACTTTTAATGGTCAACAAACAGACAAATGACAGTTTTTTTGTGAGTTTAAAAGAAAGATAAATGCTTAATATACAATACCCAGAAAAATATACACACCCTCACCCACTCTCACATGCATATGGATACACACACACAAGAAAAGGTAGAGATAAAAAGACAACATGTGTTAGGGTCTACTGGTTTGAAAAAAGAGTTTGCTGTAAACTTGCTTGAAGAAAAAAGGAAACTAGGAATGTTCAGGAGGATGGTTGTGTTGTAGTCTTCTCCAGTTATCTCTCAGATACGGTTCAATTGTGAAAGTCTGGTTTGATTCCTTGGGTAGGGATATGATGATCTTTGGCCAAATCCAATCACTGCCTACATGTAGTTTTAGATGGAGATCTTAACCAGGTTCCTTCCTGTTTGCTGGTAAAGGATGGAATGCTCACTTTTGAACTCAACAGAATTAAAAGTGACATTGATTCCAAAATGAGTTAAATTGACATGGATTCCACTCTGATTGTTCCATGCCATGCTGTCGCTTCACTCGTGCGCCTCAAATCTGTTTGGATTTTTAAAAAATAAGTTCATTATATAGTTTACAATTTTTTTCCTGCACGTGCGTGACAATAGTCAATGCAGAGTCTCTTACAACCATCCAGCTTGGGAACCAATAAAATAGGAGAACTCCAGCTGCTTTAACTAGTCTTGATTATATCATTATCTATCCTGCATTGAATCTCCTCTCGGACATAAGCCAATTTATTGGGGCTCAGTCGGTATGCGTTCTGTTTAATAGGTGGGGTGTCTACTCCATCCACATCATGAATAGCCACAGAATTGCGACCCAGCTTGTCCCTATACACTTCCCCAGATTCTCTTAGCAGTTTTGTTATGTCTTTCCTCTGCTCGTCATTTAAATAATCAAGTACTGTGTCTCGCCTCCCTAAGACTTCTGTGTTAGCTAGTTTCGCAGTAGGAGGTTCAATCTGGGATTTTCCAGGTCTCCTTCTTCTCCCCAGCTCCTCCGCACTATTGTTTCCGTCCTCATCTGTCCTCACTACCAAGCATACATTCACCGGTTTGTCTTGTTCCCGATTATAATATCTCTTTAAAATGTTTACGTGGCACAGCCATTGTTTCTTTCTCCGGTTGGGGGCTGATGATCAGGTAATTGACTTCACTGATCTTTTTGCCCATGCAGTATGGGCGACTAAACTAGCTTTCAGGGGATCGTCTGGTAACAGCACCAGCACCAGGATCTGAAACCCTGGTTTGAATGTCGAATCCTCAGCATGTCTGTCTGCCTGCCTTTTCATGAGCTGCTGGGAGGCTTAAAGGTGTTCCTAAGCATTTTTTGAATTCATTCATAGGATGTGGGCATCACTAGCTAGGCCAGCATTTATTGCCCATCCCCAATTGCCCTTGAGAAGGTGGTGGTGAGCTGTCTTCTTGAACCACTGCAGTCCTTGGGGTGTAGGCACACCCACAGTGCTGTTAGGAAGGCAGTTCCAGGATTTTGACCCAGCGACAGTGAAGGAACAGCGATATAGTTCCAAGTCAGGATGGTGTCTGGCTTGGAGGGGAACTTGCAGGTGGTGGTGTTCCATTGCATTTGCTGCCCTTGTCCTTCTAGGTGGTAAAGGTCATGGGTTTGGAAGGTGCTGTCGAAGGAAACCTAGTGAGATGCTGCAGTGCATCTTGTATATGGTACACACTGCTGCCATTGTGCATCAGTGATGAAGGGAGTGAATGTTGAAGGTGATGGATGGGGTACCAATCAAGCAGCTGCTTTATCCTGGATGGTGTGATGTTTCTTGAGTGTTGTTCGAGCTGCACCCATCCAGTCAAGTGGAGAGTATTTCATCACACTCCTGACTTGTGCCTTGTAAATGATGGACAGGCTTTGGGGAGTCAGGAGGTGAGTTATGTGGTGCAGAATTCCTAGCCTCTGACCTGCTCTTGTAGCCATAGTATTTATGTGGCTGATCCAGTTCAGTTTCTGGTCAATGGTAAGCCCCAGGATGTTGATAGTGGGGGATTCAGCAATGGTAATGCCATTGAACATCAAGGGGAGATGATTGAATTCTCTCTTGCTTGAGATGGTCATTGCCTGGCATTTGTGTGGTGCGAATGTTACTTGCCACTTATCAGCCCAAGCCTAGATGTTGTCCAGGTCTTGCTACATCTGGGCCTGGGTTGCTTCAGTATCTGAGCAGTCGCAAGTGGTACTGAACATTGTGCAATCATCAGCGAACATCCCCACTTCTGACCTTATGATGGACGGAAGGTCATTGATGAAGCAGTTGAAAATGGTTGGGCCTAGGACACTATCCTGAGGAACTCCGGTAGTAATGTCCTGGGACTGAGATGATTGACCTCCAACAATCATAACCATCTTCCTTTGCGCTAGGTATGACTCTAACCAGCGGACAGTTTTCCCTCTGATTCCCATTGACTCCAGATTTGCTCAGGCTCCTTGATGCCATACTTGGTCTAATGCTGTCTTGATGTCAAGGGCAGTCACTCTGACCTCACCTCTGGAGTTCAGCTCTTTTGTCCCTGTTTGGACCAAGGCTGTGATGAAGTCAGGAGCCGAGTGGCCCTGGTGGAACCCAAGCTGAGTGTCACTGAGCAGGTTATTGCTGAGCAAGTGTCACTTGATGGCACTGTTGACGACCCCTTCCATCACTCTGCTGATGATCGAGAGTGCATTGATAGGGTGGTAATTGGCTGGGTTGGATTTGTCCTGCTTTTTGTGTACAGGACATACTTGGGAAATTTTCAAGATGCCAATGTTGTAGCTGTACTGGAACAGCTTGGCTAGGGGAGAAGCTAGTTCTGGAAAACCGGTAGATGAACAATGGGCTACCTTCAAAGAAGAGATAGTTCGGGTACAGTCAAGGTATGTTCCCTCAAAGGGGAAAGGTAGGGCAAAAAAAATCCAGAGCTCTCTGCATGACAAAAGAGATAGAGAATAAGATAAAGAAGAAAAAGTGTGCTTATGACAGATGCCAGGTAGAAAATACTATTGAGAATCAGGCTGAATATAGAAGGTCCAGAGGGGAAGTGAAAAAGCAAATAAGAGAAGCAAAGAGTGAGCATGAAAAGAGACTGGCAGCTAGCATTAAAGGAAATCCCAATGTTTTCTGTAGGCACAGGAATAGTAAAAGTCTGGTAAAAGGAGGAGTGGGGCTGATTATGGAAGAGAAAGGGGATTTACACATGGAGGCAGAAGGCATAGTTGAGGTATTGAATGAATATTTTGCAATGTCTTTACCAAGGAAGAAGATGCAACCCAGGCAATGTTGAAAGAGGAGGTAAGTCTGTCACTAAAGGGGTTTAAAATTGATAAAGAGGCAGTATTAGATATGTTGTCTGTACTTAAAGTGAATAAAGAACCAGGACCAGATGAGATGCATCCGAGGATACTGAGCGGTGAGGGTGGAAATCGCAGAGACACTGGCCATCATTTTTCCTTAGACTCGGGGGTGATGTCAAAGGACTGGAGAATTGCAAACATTACACCCTTGTTCAAAAAAGGGTTTAAAGATAAGCCCAGCAACTATAGGCCAGTCAATTAAACTTCAGTGGTGGGAAAACTTCTAGAAAAAATAATTCGGGACAAAATCAATAGTCACATGGGCAAATGTGAGTTAATTAAGGGAAAATCATGTTTAACTAATTTTCTGGAGTTTTTTTGAGGAGGTAACAGAGAGGGTTGATGAGGGCAATGCTGTTGATGTGGTGTACATGGACTTTCAAAAGGCGTTTGATACAATGCCATACAATAGGCCTGTGAGCAAACTTGTAGCTCATGGAATAAAATGGACGGTAGCAACATGGATAGAAAATTGGCTGAGTGACGGGAAACAAAGAGTAGTGGTTAATGGATGTTTTTCGGGCTGGAGGAAGGTTTGTAGTGGAGTTCCCCAGAGATCAGTGTTGGGTCCCTTGCTTTTCCTGATATATATTAATGACCAAGACTTTGTTGTACATGGCACAATTTCAAAGTTTGCAGATGATTCGAAACTTGGAAGCATTGTGAACTGTGAGGAGGATAGTGTAGAATTCCAAAAGGACATGGACAAGTTGGTAGAATGGGCAGACAGGTGGCAGATGAATTTCAATGCAGAGAAATGTGAAGTGATTTATTTTGATAGGAAGAACATGGAGAGGCAATATAGAATAAAGGGTACAATTCATTGAAGGTGGTAGGACAGGTCGAGAGAGCAGTTAATAAAGCATACAGTATCCTCAGCTTTATTATTAGGGGCATAGAGTACAAGAGCAAGGAAGTCATGTTGAACTTGTATAAGACACTAGTTCGGCCTCAGTGGGAATATTGCGTCCAGTTCTGGACGCCGCACTTGAGGAAAGACGTGAGGGCATTGGAGAGAGTACAGAAAAGATTCACAAGAATGGTTCCAGGGATGAGGAATTTCAGTTATGAAGATAGTTTGGAGAAGTTAGGACTGTTTTCCTTGGAGAAGAGAAGGCTGTGAGGTGATTTGATAGAGGTATTCAGAATCATGAGAGGTCTGGACAGAGTAGATAGAGAGAAACTGTTCCCACTCGTGAAAAGACTGAGAATGAGAGGGCACAAATTTAAAGTATTTTGGTAAAAGAAGAAAAAGTGACATGAGGAAAAACTTTTTCACACAGAGAGTGGTTAAGGTCTGGAATGCACTGCCTGAGTGGAGGCAGGTTCAAGTGAAGCATTGTAACGATTCTGTGATTCTGTGGAGCACAAGTTTTCAGTACAATTGCCGGAATGTTATGATGGCCCATAGCCTTTGCAGTACTCAGTGCCATCAGCCATTTTTTGATATCATGTGGAGTGAATCGGATTGGCTGAAGACTGGCATCTGTGATGCTGGGGACTTCAGGAGGAGGCTGAGATGGATCATCCACTCAGCAATTCTGGCTGAAGATGGATGCAAATGCTTCACCCTTACTACAGCACATACTTTAGAGAGTCGCTCGTGGAAGGCTGACACATAATTCAACAATGCGGTTCCTCCCTTCGATCCAGAAATTTTTCTTTGATCAGCTTAAGGGGGCCTCTTACCTAATGCCCAGAGACCAGTTCTTATGGACTGAAGCCTGTCGATTTGTTGGGTGAATCCCTGGTGGTGAACAGCAGAAAAGCTAATCCCTTGTCCCATTTGTGGGGGTACTCACAGCAGTAGGCTCTGTTCATGGTTTTCAGGGTTTGGTGATACCGTTCCAGAGCCCCCTGTGACTGTGGATGATGTGCCAAGGCTATGCATAACCTCCTGGAATACACAGGACATAAAATTTGATCCTTGAATCGATTGGATCACTTCAGGCAGTCAGCAGCGGGTGAAAAACTGGGTCAGCCCCTTGACCACGGCTTTTGCTGTGATTTTTCTTCGGGGTATGCCTCCAGGAATTGGGTGGCCAGGTTCATGATAGTTAAGAGGTATTGAAAACCTGTCCTCGTTCTAGGTAAGGGTCCCACACAATCTACCAGAACCCTGCTAAAAGGTTTGTCAAAAGCATGTATCAGTATTAGTGGGGTGGGCTTGATTACAGGTTGTGGTTACCCAACAACGTGACAGGTACACAGGTCCTACAGAATTCAACTAAATCTTTGTGGAGGTGAGGCCAATGAAATTGCTGGCTTATCTGGACCTGCCCAGCCATTGGGATATCGTGGGCAATCCTCAAGATTTCCCTTTGATAGCCAGGAGGAACTAAAATTTGGTGAACTACCATCCACTCCTCCTCTTCAGGTCGCCGAGATAGTGTCCACTTTCTCATCACTACCCCATTTTTCAAGTAATAGCATTCAAGACCCTTTCTGTCTCTACCTCAGAACAGGCAGTCTGTGTTATTCTTTTTAAGTCGGGGTCTGCCTGTTGAGCCGCAATCAAGGAGGATCTGCTGAACATCTCCTTCTCCCCACTTAAATCCCGAAAATGGTTTTGGCCAGCCAGATGTCTGGGTTACCTGTCCGAATTACTGACTCAGCGCTCTCTAGTGGAGCTCGCTTAGCCATGGACCTGATCACTAGCAGTCAGGGAATATTTCAAGGACTTCCTCCTGTAGCTGTTCCATCTCCCTGGCCTTGTTTGGCTTGTCTAAGACTATCGGGGAGGGTATCACTCTACTCCCAGCCAAATCATTACCTAAAAGCAAATCTACTCCAGCCCCAGGCAGACTAGGGACAATCCCTACCATAACTGGTCCAGAGACTAGGTCACACTGTAAGTGGACCTGATATAGGGATACAGGCATGTACCTGCCTTCAATGCCTTTTACCAGAACCTTTGCATTCATCGAGCTCTCTGGTGGGAAGGTCATGCCTTTACCCAGCATTAAGGATTGAGTGGCCCCTGTATCCCTGAGCAGGACAATTGTCTTGCTCGCCTCATTAGAGGGGTACGGGGACACCTTTCCCATGAAGACAAAACCCTGGTAACCCTCAGGGATTTTGTCTGATTCTACCATAGCCATGGCGGTATTCTTAGAGGGGCCAATCACGGTGGTGAGGGCCACGGACATGCCCACTGTACCATCTGTTAGGGCACCCTTTCTTGGACAGGCTTTGTGAACCCCATAAAAATCCATTGGCTTCCCCTTCAATTTCCAGCAGTCAGCTTTCACATGCCCTGTTTTACTACACTGGGAACACACAGGTATTCGGGAATCATTCCTACCCTCTGTACCTTCCTTCCTGACCTGTGGATGGCCCTCTGTGTTCTCACTTCTATTCTTCCTTTCACTACCATCCCATCGTCTATCGCTTTCCCACTTTCTGTCTTTCCTGGACTGCTGGGGATTATTAGGGAAGGGCTTTCCCTGATTAAAGGCTTTGTGCATGAGTTCATAATCGTCCACCATTGCAGCAGCATCCTTCACCTTTGAGAACCTTTGTTCGTCAATATGGGACTTGATATTAATCAGGATAATATTTCTGAATTCCTCTAATAAAATCACCTCTCGTAAATTCTTATACCAGGATTCTATCTTCAAAGATCTCATCCAGCAATAAAAAGCCATGTGTTTATCTTGCTTAAATTCAATGAAGGTTTGGGCAGGCTTCCCGAGTATTCCTGAATTTTTGTCTGTGTGCCTCAGGGATTAGCTCATAGGCATTTAAATAGAGGTTTGGTTTGCTCAGAATCTAAAGAGCTTTCCTCTGATAGCATGGAGTGAGCTTCACAGACTCTTTCCACTAATTCACCTTGTAAAAGGAGGGTCCAAGACTATTTAGGCCACTTTAATTTACGAGCAATTTTCTCAAAAGAGATAAAGTATGATTCGACCTCATCCTCATTAAATTTTGACACTAATCATGAGTGTTTCAGGGAATCAAAACTTTGCTCTGAATCAGGATCAGTATTTGAAATGCTAGTGGCACCCGCACTATGCAATTTCAGTTTTTTCCTATCTAGTGTCACGAATGGATGCAAGCCCCCTTGTAAATTATGTTGTGCATTCAAGTATTAATGTCAACCGCCTTTTTATACAGCATGTTTTAAGATTGTACTTCTGTGATCTGATTGTCAAAATAGAAGAGAGAGGTCAGGTGGGACAGTCACCTGAAAAGAGTCTAGTTTTAGGACCAGGAGATCTCTATCCAACATGTGTGGACTGGAAACTGTAGCCGTTTTTGAGGACAGTCTGTCCTCCATTATACAGCTGCCATGAGTTACAGACACATCTCCCTGCAAGAAGCCGCAGCCTGTCTTGAAGCTCCATAGACTACTGTCTAAGGCCTTTTCAACTAGAAAAAAATTAAAGAGAAGCCATACTTTGAAAAATCCAGCAAGAAACAAACCATTCCGAAGACAAGCTGCAAGTAACAACAGAAACGTTTGATTTTTACCAGTTCCCTCTCTGTCTAAAATAAAGTGACTTCAGCAATTTAGCTGTCTCCATTACTACCTTTGAGAGTGCAAAGAAAGAGGAATTTGCAAGCAACGAGATATCTCCAACAGCTCCTCCTCTATTCGGCATTTCTAATCGTTGATCTCCAACTTTTGGACACTTCTTTTGATATTCATGGACACTAGTTTTAACTGAAATCCATATTGGCTAGTAGTTAAGATAAGTTTCTATTTAATAAATGTCCTTGCCTTTTTTATGTCTTTAACCTTTCCCTGAATGTTTGTAAGTGTGCGTGGCAAAATTAAACTCCTTCCCTAGTTTAAGAATGGGTTAACAACCCCTACTTCTTTGTTTTAACTTTAAAATCCGTGTTGTTGAGGTGGTTATTTATTATTAGGGTTTAAAGGAGGGAAAGAAATTCAATCACTAATCTAGTTATGAACAGGTGGTTGAAAAAAACAGGGAAATTTATTCAAAGGGAAACAAATTAAATTAACTGCCGGTTCATAACATAGAACTTGGCTGCTCATCCGGGATAAACCCACAAAAGACCAAATTTAAGAAACGAGCTGATTCAGAAATTAAAATAAATTGACAGGAAGCCAAAAGGGGAAAATCTGGTAACCGAAAAGATTGTTAAAACAAATAAACGACTGCAGCAAAAACACTTTTACTCTAACATTAGAAAATGGCACACTTTGATTCAAAGATGTTTTTGGAGCAAGGTGATGTAATTGCTGAAACGCTGGCAACCCTGAGTACAAACCTGTTCAAAGCTATAGCTGGGGAAATACAAGTGAAATTGCCCAGAAAGGTGAAACAAATGGAGGGCCCAAAAGTACTGGCTAAGCACTTAGGACACAGTCCCATTCTGGAACAGGTAGATGAGGGATTAACTCCTGAATCTGTTACACCTCCCATGGCCAGATTGGAACTGGCAGAACTCAGGAATTAACTGGACTTTCATGAAACAGAAAAGCAGAGAGAAAGAGATAGAGAGGAAAAAGAAAAGGAGAGAGAAAGGGTTTCCCAGCTACAAAAGATTGGAAATGGAGCTGAAGGCTCAAGCAGAGAGAGAGACTAGACAGCTGGAGGCTGCTAGGGAAAATCTCACGTCACCCGGCAACCGCCCAAATCTTCCTAACCCAGAATCAGGCATTGAGGCTCTGAGCTATGCTAAGTTCATACCAAAATTTGAAGAGAATGATGTGAAGTCCTTTTTTGCTACCTTTGAGAAGTTAACGGCACAGCTACGATGGCTACAAGAAATGTGGGTCCTTATAATTCAGGGTCAGTTAACAGGAAAGAGTCATGAGGCCTATTTTATGCTGACCCCTGAAATGTCTGCTAATTATGAGCAGACCGAAGTTGCCATCCTTAGTACTTATGAGTTGGTCCTAGAGGCATGTCACCAGCAATTCAGAAATGCTCAAAAGAAATCCATGCAGGCTTATTTAGAATTCGAAAGGCAAAAGCAAATCACTTTTGACCGGTGGGTCCGACCTGTAAAAATATAGCACCCCTATGAGGAATTACATGAGCTAATGTTGCTGGAGGAGTTTAAAAATTGCCTACCCCCCAACCTAAGAGTGTACTTGGAGGAGCAAAGAGTTCACACAGCTAGAGAGGCTGCAGTTGCTGCCAATAGCTATGACCTCACACATAGGCCTGACAACTCAGGCAGATCCTTCCAAAGCCACCCCCAAAACCATGGGAGAATAAGAAGGCAGAGTGGGATAAAAAGGGAGCCACACCTGGAAAGGGGAGTACAAATGAGGGTGCAAAGTGTCCACCCCAAGCCCACATAGAAAAACCCCGGAGACCAGTGTGCTCTGACTGCAACAAAGTGGGTCATTCCAGGCCAGAATGCTGGATGCTAAATGGAAAGCCAGTGCGCTTAATAGGTCTCTGCAAGGGTAGTCCCAAGGAGGATATCCCAGTAAAGAGCGTAGCAGGACTGGCAGAGGTCCTCACTGCAGAGCCTAGACCCTCTGAGGCTATTACCCTATGTGTTGCGGGACCGGACAAAATCCCCGGGAATGACCAGAGTTTTATCCTTCAAGGAACCGTGTTCCCCTACCCTTCCCCGGAGATGAGCAATTCCAATATACTGCTCAGGGATACAGGGGCGACTCAGTACTTAATGTTAGAGAACAGCCTAAGTCTTCCTCCTGAAACCTCCATGAAACCCAAGGCCCTGATCAGTGGAATGGAGGAGGTTACCTGTCTGTTCCCTTCATCAAGTCCACCTAAAGTGCAACCCACTCTCAGGCCCCATAACCTAGGAATTTTTAAACAATTTTAGCAATCGATTTACCTCCTGTTTCCAATTCACTAGTTTAATCTAATGTTTCATGTACCCCGTTATGAACAGGAGACAGAGATGATAGGGATGGCTCCCCTTTTTCAACTCTCGACTGAGCAAAGACAGCATGCTTTAAAAAAGGTGTTTTAGCTGCTGAGTACTTTAATTGTTAGGAACAGACAAATGACAGGTTTTCTCGTAAGTTTTAAAAGAAAGATAAATTTTATCGTTCAACACCCAATTATATGCAAATACTCACACTCATACAGATACACACACACTCAAGAAAAGATTGTGATTATAAAAGTAGCATGCGTTTAGGTCTTATGATTTCAAGAGTTCTCTGTTACACTTGCTTTTCCCAGGGGTGAAGACTTGAACCGACGCAGGCCCGTAATCCTTTTTTGTCCACTGAAGAAAAGCTCCGAAAGTTTTGGAGAACGGATGTTGTTTTACGTTCGCAGTCACAGATTTCTCTTGTTATACTCCAGCCAACATTCAATGGTGAAGCCCCATTACAGGTCCTCAGGTGGAGAGTTCAGGGCCAACTTGTGTCTCTGCCTACATGTGACTTAAAGCTGGAGGTCTCAGGCAGAGCTTTTTCTCTTCATTGGCACAGATATTTTCCTGTCTCTATCTACCCAGAATGTCCCTTATTAAAACCCTTTTTCAGAAGCCTAGTTTCTGTCATGTGACCATAGCATCTCTTTCCAATGTCCTCATAGTTTCTGATGGTTAGTCCATTGTCAGCCAATGGAGTCTGGGTATCACTCATCCACATACCATCTTGATAAAATTGAGCTTTCCACACCTGTTTTCTGGATTTTATGTTTGGAGTTGAAGAGTCTGCAACAGTATTGTGAACCCAATCCTTTTTAATTAGTTGGAGAAATGCAGCCATTGCTACAGGATTGGTCATTTGCATTTTTATGACTTCTCAAAGATATGTTCAGAAAGGTCATTTGCATTTTAATGATTTTGCCAAGACTTGTCCAGATGTGAAAATTAGCTCAGGGTTTTGTAGTTCCATGTGTATTGGCAGGAAAGAAAAGGTCACCTGACATCTCAACTCCATTTTGTTTTACAGGAAAGTGTCAGTTTCGGATTTATACTTCATAAGTTCATATTTATAGTTCATAAGTTCGTATTGTGTGAGCGTGACACATTATTCATTACTAAATCTAGTGCTAATTATCGCTAAATGCTGATGGTTTGTAAATTGTTATACAGGCAATTTAATAAGTTCTTATTTTTCATTCCTCATCTTACTTTTAACAGATATTTACTTATTACCCTTCCCGTTCCTGAAGTATTTATATTATCTTAATCACTTTTTGTACTCTAACATTTGTTCTTATCTGCAGTTTTCCTTATCTTTAGGTTATCATTATTTCCATCAGGGCCTCATTCCTTTATTTTTTTTTTATTCATTCATGGGATGTGGGTGTCGCTGGCCAGGCCAGCATTTATTGCCCATCCCTAATTGCCCTTGAGAAGGTGATGGTGAGCTGCCTTCTTGAACCGCTGCAGTCCGTTTGGGGTAGGTATACTCACAGTGCTGTTAGGAAGGGTGTTCCAGGATTTTGACCCAGCGACAGCGAAGGAATGGCGATTTTGCTGTTGTCGTTTCCGGTGCCTAGGTCGATGCCGGGTGGTCCGTCCGGTTTCATTCCTTTTCATTGACTTCGTAGCAGTTAGGTACAACTGAGTGGCTTGCTAGGCCATTTCAGAGGGCATGTAAGAGTTAACCACATTGCTGTGGGTCTGGAGTCACATGTCGGCCAGCCAAGGTAAGGACAGCAGATTTCCTTCCCTAAAGGACATTAGTGAACCAGATGGGTTTTTACAACAATCGACAATGGTTTCATGGCCATCATTAGACTAGCTTTTAATTCCAGATTTATTAATTAAATTCAAATTCCACCTTCTGCTGTGGTGGGATTCGAACCCATGTCCCCAGGGAAATATCCTGGGTCTCTGGGTTACTAGTCCAGTGATAATACCACTACGCCACCGCCTACCCTTTATTGGTTTAAAGTCTTTTCTAGAGCCCTATTTATTAAAGCCTGGCTACCCAACCTGAATCCGACTAGACCCAACTACATGTGTCGGGTTCGGGTCTATATTCCGAGTCCAGCATTCAGGCTCGGCTCGGGTCGGGTCGGGCTGGACAGTGCTGCTTCTGGGGAAGTCACAGGATCAGGCTTACCCATGATTCCCAACAACACCATCTGCAGGAATAGCCTGCTGCCGGAATGGATGAAGGATATTCATGTTGGGTTGGGTCGGGTCGGCCGCAGAAAAAAATTAAAGGACTCGGGCTTGGGTTGGGCCCGGGTCGAGTTTTAATTTGATACCCGAGCCAGGCTTTACTATTTATTCTTTCCAATACGATTTTGGTCACAACTAGCTCAGGGTGCAGCCCATTCCAGGACTTTTGCCAGTGTCCCATGAAATGCATCCTCTACTTCCCACACCAGTCTTTCAGCAATGCATTCACTTTCCTGATCTGTTTATCGCTTTGTCAATTACTACGTGGTTCAGATAGTAATCCAGAGATTGCCCGCCCTTGAGGTCCTGCTTTTCAATTTAGTGCCTAGATTTGTTGCTCCCTGAGCAGGACTTCCTTATCATAACAACTGATTATTCAGCCTTCCTTTGCAAGTTCCTTTCCAGTTGTTTTGAGATATCCCTTACCACGGCATTGGGTAGACAACACACCCTCCTGGACTCTCAGTTGCAACTACAGAGGATACCATCTATCTATTGCTTGAAAATAAGGATGAGAATTTTAAAATTCACAGATGATGACTGTATGTGAAGACTTTATTTAAGCTGATATGGTGGCCTAACTTTGCTACTATATGTGCATTACAATCTCTGTAAGCTCCTCCAGCCCTGGAATCCTTCAGGATCTCTGTGCTCCTCCAATTCTGGTCTCTTGCGCAACCCCGATTTTCATCTCTCTGCTCTTTTAAGGTGCTCCTTAAAACCTACCTCTTTGATCAAGCTTTTGGCCAAATGACCAAATGGAATTTAATTGTGAGAAGTGTGAAGTGATGCATTTTGGGAGGACTAACAAGATAAGGGAATATACAATAGATGGTAGGACCCATTGGAAGTACAGAGAGTCAGAGGGATCTTGGTGTACTTGTCCATAGATCACTGAAGGCAGCAGCACAGGTAGATAAGACGGTTAGGAAGGCATATGGGATACTTGCCTTTATTAGACGAGGCATAGAATATAACAGCAGGGAGGTTATGATGGAGCTGTACAAAACGCTAGTTGGGCCACAGCTGGAGTACTGTGTACAGTTCTGGGCACCACACTATAGGAAGGATGTGATTGCACTGGAGAGGGTGCAGAGGAGATTCACCAGGATATTGCCTGGGCTGGAGCATTTCAGCTATGAAGAGAGGCTGAAAAGGCTAGGGTAATTTTCCTTAGAGCAGAGAAGGCTGAAGGGGACATGATTGAGGTATACAAAATTATGAGGGGCATTGATAGGTTAGATAGGAAGAAACTTTTTCCCTTAGCGAAGGTGTCAATAACCAGGGAGCATAGATTTAAGGTAAAGGGCAGGAGGTTTAGAGGGGATTTGAGGAAAAAAAATTTCACCCAGAGGGTGGTTGGAATCTGTAACGCACTGCCTGAAGAGGTGGTAGAGGCAGGAACCCTCATAACATTTAAGAAGTATTTAGATGAGCACTTGAAATGCCATAGCATACAAGGCTACGGGCCAAGTGCTGAAAAATGGGATTAGAATAGATAGATGCTTGATGGCCGGCACAGACATGATGGGCTGAAGGGCCTGTTTCTGAACTGTATAACTCTATGACCTAATATCTCCTTATGTGGCTTGGTGTCAAATTTTGTTTGATAATGCTCCTGTGAAGCACCTTGGGACGTTTTACTATGTTTAAAGTACTATATTATTGCCAGTTGTTGTTTTTCCAAATGATTTGAAAGCTATTTAGTGGATGAATTTTAAAAGATGTTTAGTATAAAGGTTCACAGCAAAACTATTATAAATTTGTATTTGTTACTTCTGACAGAAAAACAGAGTAAGAGACAAATGGAGATACAAAGGCAGATGATTTTCAGCATCTCTGCTTTATTTGTTTCCACTGAGAATTTGAAAACAATCGTTCTTTTTATACAATTGTGTTAACTATTGATTTATCCGCTGTAGTGGGCAAAGGAACATAAAATATTTTCGAGGACAATCAAAAAGCATCTGCTTAACTGTCCCTGGATAGAGGTTTTAACAACTTTCCAGATTCTTTCACAGGAAATGGACAGTAGTTAGAGAGACAGGAAGGCATGAAAGTAGATTTTTGGAGGTGGGTGATGACAGCAGCTCTGAAGAGTGTAGGGATAATGCCAGAGGACAAGTCAGGTTAATGGAGGGAAGTTGGGAGGTCAGCAAGCTGGGACATGAGGGGCTCAAGAGAGCAGGTGGTGTATGTCATGGACGAATTAAATTTAGTGATGGGGACGACATGTCTAAAAACTAAGAAATTGGTGAGGAGGGGAGAAAGGGTTTGGGAGAAGAATTGGAGGAGGAAAAAATCCATTATGAAAGACTTGTATTTTATATAGCACTTTTCACAACCACCGGGTGTCTCAAAGTGCTTTGCAGTTGATGAAGTATTTTTGAAGTAATACTGTTGTATAGTAGGAAAAGCAGCAGCTAATTTGTGCATAGCAAACTCCCACAACAGCAATGTGATAATGACCAGATAATCTGTTTTTGTGATATTGATTGACGGATAAATATTGGCCAGGACACTGTGGATAACCTCCACGCTCTTCTTCAAAATAGTGCCATAGAATCTTTCACACCCACCCAAGCAGGCAAATGGGGCCTTGGTTTAGCATTTAATCCGAAAGACGGCACCTCCAACAGTATAGCACTCTTTCAGTACTGCACTGGAATGTCAGCCTTGAATTTTTTTTAGTACTTAAGTCCTGGAATGGGACTTAAATCCAGAACCTTGTGACTAATCACTGAGCGATGGCTGACACTAGTTTCTCACATATGGTTTTGGAATTGAACTAGAGAGTGCAATGGAAGTTGTTTGGAAGAGATGATTCGTAGTAGAAAAATGGCTTTTGAAATTGTTCCTGGTCTCCAGAATTATCCAGGGTAGTACAAATAATTGGCCATAGAAAGGCAGTGATGACCTTAGGTGGTTGAGCTATATTATACCTCGGGACATTTTACTATGTTAAATGCACTATATAAACACAAGTTGTTGTTATCTTTGGCAATGGATAGCCAGATCTGCCAAGTGTGAAGTGCACACAATCTTTTGGCAAGCCGAATAAAGGCCGCAGAAGGTAGTAATGAAATGAAAACATAAGAAAACTACTTTCCAACATGGCACTGTAAAGGCAGCCGGTGATCTTAGACAGTGTAGTGAAAGATACTGAGGCAGCCTACCATCAACAACACTGAAGAGAAGAATAACTGAAGCTGGAGATAATACTTCTGTAAATCTGAGTTCTTTTTGCATTCAGTCTGGTTCAGTAAATATACTGAGTCGGATGTGTAGGTAAAATCAATTACTTTATTTGCGCATTTAGCCGGCTGACTTACTCTAATACAACAACACTGACTCCACCCAGAGTCTGTCTGGTCCACCAGAGTAAGTGTTGTTCGTGATACAGATACTACTGTTTATACATTAAGATTCATGCTACACCCCCTTGTTTAACCAATCAGTGCGGTACAATTTAAATTTCAACCGGGTGATAACGTGGAGTACATTTGTTACTGAGGTTAACAACACCCTCTATTCTCAATACATACCTGTTACTAACATAATATTGTTTTGCATTAGCAAGATAAAAGAAAACAGACAAGCAAGATAATTAGCAAAAGCAGAGGTATGAGAAACAACATTCTGGTTTCACTTCCCACAATTGTCATGAGTCCTGTGATCCTGTTATCTTTATCAAGTTGCAGCCTGCAGTAACACCAAGCAGTAGTCGTATCATATACGAGGGGCCCTTTATTCCTTATCATCACTCACACAGGGATGGACAGCATGTTTCACAGGAGTCCATTTGTTTCAAACCACAGGGAGTCACACAATCAGGCCATAAAAGAACCGATGTCCTTGCAATTACCAGTGTCGGCTAGTCTTTACAAACTCACACTCTCTGCCTTTACTTTTAACTATTTCATTGTGGTTTCTGCCACTTAAAATCAAAGTTTAGCAAAGCTACTATTCCTAACTTGGCTATATTTCCCATTAAGCATAGGGCCATGCCTTTCTGCTCACTTCCACACTTCATTCTATTCCAAACCATACTTTCGCTCCAATTCTATGACTCCTTATCTTTGCCATTATTTGCACTATGGAATCTCATCCAGATCTAATGAAAATTCAAGCATATATGTAGTGTTCTGGCTATAACAAACTTATGGGGAAACAATAAATTAATATACGACAATAGGCGTAAATTTTAAATAATTACTCCATGCCTAGAGGCTTCTAGCGGTAATTTGTGGAAGTGTATGCTCCAGCAGTCCCCACAAACTCTCAAGTTGTTTAGCAGTGAATAAAGCTAATTTAAAATTCCTTTGCAGCTTATAAGCATGGGATTATTACATTGATTTACAATGAATAAAACCCCTTACTTAAAAAACATAATTGTCACTTTTCTACTAACTACAGCTAAACCCTGCCACTGCTGATGTCTAACAAAAATGTTTGAATGTTTAGGTACAAGACTGCATAAAAATAGTCTGTAAATGTACAGATCTTGTTTAGTGAATATGAACAAGGTTTCTTATCAACTCAGTATGGATTGTCTCAGTGGTATCAGGAGGAGCAGTGAACCAGCAGATCAATTTCAAGCCATTGTATCTGGACAACAAACTCTTGGATGGTACAGATGAGATTATCTGCACACAATCATTCATGTAGTTCTTTATGTACATATCCAAATGTTCTTTAGTTCAGTTCACATTTATGTCACATGTGTACAAGTTGTCTGCACCAGTTATTGCCTATTTGAAGAGCACAAAGTCTACTTTTATAACCATATTCATATGACTTGCATAGGTTCTAGCTCCTCCTCTGCAGATTCCTGGATATCCTGGATTTAGACAACACGTTGCAGTCAATGTGGGGTAGGTACACCCATAGTGCTGTTGGGAAGGGAGTTCCAGGATTTCGACCCAGCGACAGTGAAGGAACGGTGATATAGTTCCAAGTCAGGATGGTGTGGGGCTTGGAGGGGTACTTGCAGGTGCTGGTGCTCCCATGCCACTGCTGCCCTTGTCCTTCTAGGTGGTTGAGGTCGCGGGTTTGGAAGGTGCTGTCTAAGGATCCTTGGTGAGTTGCTGCAGTGCATCTTGTAGATGGTACACAGTGCTGCCACTATGCGTCAGTGGTGAAGGGAGTGAATGTTTGTGGATGGGGAGCTAATCAAGCAGGCTGCTTTGTCCTGGATGGTGTTGTGCTTCTTGAGTGTTGTTGGAGCTGCACCCATCCAGGCAAGTGGAGAGTATTCCATCACACTCCTGACTTGTGCCTTGTAGATGGTGGACAGGCTTTGGGGAGTCAGGAGGTGTGTTACTCGCCACTGGATTCCTAGCCTCTGACCTGCTCTTGTAGTCGCAGTATTTATATGGATACTTCAGTTCAGTTTCTGGTCAATGCTAACCCCCAGAATTTTGATAGTTGGGGATTCAGCAATTGTTAATGCCATTGAATGTCAAGGGGAGATGGTTAGATTCTCTCTCATTGCCTGGCACTTGTGTGGCACGAATGTTCCTTGCCACTTATCAGCCCAAGCCTGGATATTGTCCAGGTCTTGCTGCATTTCTACACCGACTGCTTCAGTATCTGAGGAGTCATAATTATCAGCGAACATCCCAACTTCTGACCTCATGATTGAAGGAAGGTCATTGATGAAGCAGCTGGTTGGGCCTAGGACACTACCCTGAGGAACTCCTGCAGTGATGTCTTGGGGCTGAGATGATTGACATCCAACAACCACAACCATCTTCCTTTGTGTTAGGTATGACTCCAACCAGTGGAGAGTTTTCCCCCTGATTCCCATTGCCTCCAGTTTTGCGAGGGATCCTTGATGCCGTACTTGGTCAAATACTGCCTTGATGTTAAGGGCAAGTGCTGCACTCTCCCACCAGAAGAAATAGTTTCTCTCTTTCTACCCTATCAAATCCTTTAATCATCTTAAACACCTCAATTAGATCAACATTAATTTTCGATAGCCGAGGGAATACAAGCCTTGTATATGTAACCTGTCCTCATAACTTAATCCTTTTAGCCCTGGTATAATTTTGGTGAATCTGTGCTACACCCGCTCCATGGCCAATATATCCATCCTGAGGTATGATACCTAGAACGGAATGCAGTATACCAGATGGGCTCCAACCAGAGCTCTTTGCAACTGTAACATAGCATTACCCTTTTATTTAACAATTGTCTTTAGATAAAAGCCAACATTCCATTTGCCTTTTTAGTTATTTTTCCATCGTTGTCGACTAGATTTGGGTGATTTCTGTACATGGCCCCCTAAGTCTCTCTGCCAATCCACAGTTCCTCGCTTCTCACCATTTAGAAAATACAGAATACTAATATGTCTTAGGTCCAAGGTGGATGACCTCACACTTCCCATATTAAACTCCATCTGTTATAGTTTTGCCCACTCACCTAATCTAGCAATGTCCCTTTGCAACTTTCTGCTCCCATCTCCCTATTTACTCTGCCATCTGTCTGAGTGTCATCGGCACACAACAATGCTCTTGGAGATGTTCGTGAAGATATATCAGACGACCTCTGTTATGTCAGTTGACACATACCATTACCATCAAGCTAAGGGACCAACCCTGGTTCAATGAGCAGTGTAGGAGAGCATGCCAGGAGCAGCACCAGGCACACGAAAAAATGAAATATCAACCCAGTGAAGCTAAAACACAGGACTACAAACATGCTAAACAGTGGAAGCAGCATGCTATAGACAAGGATAAGCGATCCCACAGCCAACAGATCAGATCAAAGTTTTGCAGTCCTGCCACATCCAATCACAAATGGTGGTGGACAATTAAATGAATAACCAGAGGAGGAGGCTCCATGAACTTCCCCATCCTGCAGAGCCCAGCACGTCAGTGCAAAAGACAAGGTTGAAGCATTTATAACCATCTTCAGCCAGAAGTACTAAGTACAGCTGCCAGTGTTCAGCCAATTCAATTCACACCATGCGATATCAAGAAACAGCTGAGCGCACTGGACAAAGCAAAGGTTATGGACCGCCATAACATCCTGGCTGTAGTGCTGAATACTTGTGCTCCAGAACTAACTGCACCCCGAGCCAAGCTGTTCCAGTACAGCTACAAAACTGGCATGACAATGAAGAAAATTTCTCAGGTATGTCCTGTCCAAAAAGCACCACAAATTCAATCCAGCCAATTACCACCCCATCAGTCTACTCTCAAGCATCAGCCAAGTGATAGAAGTTGTCACCAACAGCGCTATCAAGTGGGACTTAACCTGCTCCCTAATGCTTAATTTGGATTCCATCAGAATCACTCAGTTCAAGACCTCATTACAACCTTAGTCCAAACATGGATAAAAAAGCTCAATTGCAGAGGTGAGCTGAGAGTGACTGCCCTTGACATCAAGGCAACATTTGACAGAGTCTGGTATCAAGGACCCTGAGCAAAATTGAAGTTAATGGGAATCTGGAGGAACACTCTCCATTGGCTAGAGTCATACCGAGCAAAAGGAAGATAGTTGTGATTGTTGAAGGCCAATCATCTCAGCCCCAAAACACCGCTGCTGGAATTCCTCAGGGCAGCGTCCTCAGTCCAACCATCTTCAGTTGCTTCATCAATGACCTTCCCTCAATCATAAGGTCAGAAGTGGGGATAGCACAGTGTTCAGTTCCATTCGCAATTCCTCAGATACTGAAGTAGTCCATCCCTACATGCATCAAAACCTGGACAACATCCAGGCTTGGGCTGATAAGTGGCAAGTAACATTCATGACATACAATTGTCAGACAATGACCATCTCCAACAAGAGAGAATCTAAACATTTCCCCTTGACATTCAATTACATTACTATCACTGAATCCTCCACCATCAACATTCTGGGGGGTTACCATTGACCAGAAACTGAACCGGACCAGCCACATAAATTTTTTTTTTATTCATTCATGGGATGTGGGCATCGCTGGCTAGGCCAGCATTTATTGCCCATCCCTAATTGACCTTGAGAAGGTGGTGGTGAGCTGCCTTCTTGAACCGCTGCAGTCCATTTGGGGTAGGAATACCTACAGTGCTGTTAGGAAGGGATTTCCAGGATTTTGACCCAGCGACAGTGAAGGAACGGCGATATAGTTCCAAGTCAGGATGGTGTGACTTGGAGGGGAACTTGCAGGTGGTGGTGTTCCCATGCATTTGCTGCCCTTGTCCTTCTAGTTAGTAGAGGTCGCGGGTTTGGAAGGTGCTGTCGAAGGAGCCTTGGTGCATTGCTGCAGTGCATCTTGTAGATGGAACACACTGCTGCCACTGTGCTTCGGTGGTGGAGGGAGTAAATGTTTGTAGATGGGGTGCCAATCAAGCGGGCTGCTTTGTCCTGGATGGTGTCGAGCTTCTTGAGTGATGTTGGAGCTGCACCCATCCAGGCAAGTGGAGAGTATTCCATCACACTCCTGACTTGTGCCTTGTAGATGGTGGACAGGCTTTGGGGAGTCAGGAGGTGAGTTACTCCCCTCAGGATTCCTAGCCTCTGACCTGTTCTTGTAGCCAAGGTATTTATATGGCTACTCCAGTTCAGTTTCTGGTCAATGGTAGTCCCTAGGATGTTGATAGTGGGGAATTCAGCGATGGTAATGCCGTTGAATGTCAAGGGGCGATGGTTAGATTCTCTCTTGTTGGAGATGGTCATTGCCTGGCACTTGTATGGCGCGAATGTTACTTGTGGTTGTGGCTACAAGAGTAGGTCGGAGGTAGGGAATTCTGTAGCGAGTAACTCATCTCCTAACTCCCCAAAGCCTGTCCACCTTCTGCAAGGCACAAGTCAGGAGTGTGATGGTTGAATGCAGCTCCAACAACACTCAAATAGCTTAACACCATTCAAGACAAAGCAGCCCGCTTGATCGGTACCCCATCCGCAACCTTATTTATGCCTCCACCACCGGTTGCACAGTGGCAGCAGTGTGTACCATTTATAAGATGCAGTGCAACAACTTGTCAAGTCTTCTTGGATAGCAGCTTAAAAACCCAGGACCTCTACCACCTAGAAGGACAAGGGCAACAGGCACATAGGAACACCGCCACCTGCAAATACCCCTCCAAGTCACAACTGCGTCGCCACATTACCAAAAGGATGTGGATGCTTTGGAGAGGGTGCAGAGGAGGTTCACCAGGATGTTGCCTGGTATGAAGGGCGCTAGCTATGAAGAGAGGTTGAGTAGATTAGGATTATTTTCATTAGAAAGACGGAGGTTGAGGGGGGACCTGATTGAGGTGTACAAAATCATGAGAGGTATAGACAGGGTGGATAGCAAGAAGCTTTTTCCCAGAGTGGGGGTTTCAATTACAAGGGGACATGAGTTCAAAGTGAAAGGGGAAAAGTTTAGTGGGGATATGCGTGGAAAGTTCTTTACGCAGAGGGTGGTGGGTGCACGGAACGCATTGCCAGCGGAGGTGGTAGACGCGGGCACGATAGCATCTTTTAAGATGTATCTAGACAGATACATGAATGGGCAGGAAGTAAAGAGATACAGACCCTTAGATAATAGGCGACAGGTTTAGATAGAGGATTTGGATCGGCGTAGGCTTGGAGGGCCGAAGGGCCTGTTCCTGTGCTGTAATTTTCTTTGTTCTTTGTTCTTTACTAACCTGACTTGGAACAAATTGCCATTCCTTTACTGTTGCTGAGTCAATATCATGGAACTCCCTACCTGACACCACTGTGGGCTTACCTACAGCACAAGGACTGCAATGGTTCAGGAAGGTGGCTCACCACCACCTTCTCAAGGGCAATTAGGGACGGGCAATAAATCCTAGTATTGCTAGTGATGCCCACAACCCATGAACGAATTACAAAAACATGGTTGGAAAATGGGAGACTCGACTACTGGAGCTGGAAAGGGAGTTGAGTGGTTTCTAAGGGGGAAAAATTTATTCATGCCATGCTGCTTCGAGTGGCACTGCACAAATTTAAGTTGATTCCTCAGGGACAGACAACGCTGTGGTCTGCTGCCCGCGCAGCTTTCCTCATTGACACCATTGAAGAAACCTACGCAGTCTGTGTAAATAACAACACCCAGCGCTCTCTGTTCCTGAACAATAGATGTAGTCTGTGCAGCGCTGCTTGAAGTGGCACTCCACAAATGAATTTTTCCTCCGATGTTTCGTCCTCCAAACAACAATAACATGTTTTATACAGTGCCTTTAAAGCTATATACAGGAGCACAAAACAAAATTTGACACTGAACCACATAAGGAGATATCAGAGCAGATGACCAAAAGCTTGGTAAAAGAGGTAGGTTTTATCTAGCGCCTTAAAGGAGGAAAGAGAGATTGAGAGGCAAAGAGGTTCAGGGAGGGAATTTCAGAGCTTAGGGCCTAGGCAGCTGAAGGTACGGCCACCAATGGTCGAGTGTTTAAAATCAGGGATGCACGAAAAGCCAGAATTAGATGAGCAGAGATATCTTAGAGGGTTGTGGGGCTGGATTAGGTTACAGAGATAGGGAGGGGTGAGACCATGGAGGGATTTGAAAACAAGGAGAATTTTTAAATCGAGACTTTGCTTAAAACCAGGAGCCAATGTCAGTCAGTGAGCACAGGCGTAATCGGTGAGCAGGACTTGATGCAAGTTAGGACACAGGTAGCAGCGTTTTGGATGAGCTCAAATTTATGGAGAGTAGAATGTGGGAGGCCAGCCCAGAGTGGGTTGGACTAGTCAAGTCTGCAGGAAACAAAGGCATTGATGAGTGTTTAAGCAGCAGACGAGCTGAGGCAGGGGTGGAGTCAGGTGATCTTATGGAGGTGGAAATAGGCGGTCTTAGTGATGTTGTATTACCTCTTTTGTTATGGCCAGGTGGGTGATGGCTTGGCTGGTTTCCACTGTTCACCTCCCAACTTACCACAAGTGTTTTTGTTACTAGTGTTTTAATCCCTTTTATTTGCCAAATAAACAGTGATAGGTTTCCTTGTAGGTTTAAAACTGCAGATTAAATATTTATTAAACAATACTCATTCCCTGAAAATATTTGCAACACTACTCACGCATGTATTCATTGTCACATGCACTCTCAGAGTGTTCCGAGTTCAGGTTGTAAAAGTCTGTTGTTTCAGGAATCACCTGTGGGATGCCCTCAGGAGGTGAATTTTAAAGTTGGAGGTCTGTTTGCCTGATAATTGTTGGGCTGTTGCAGTCTCCTGGCAGTTCACTTTGGGTTGAAGACGGTGCTGATGTCTTAGGTCAATTCTCAGCGGTAGAAGAGTCGTTTCTACAAAGGCACTCTCCTGTCTCTGCTGTAGTTAGCTTCCAACTTGTCTCAGCAGGGTTCAACTGTATTGGCTGGAACCAATCTTTCTCTCTCAGCCTTGCTGGAATTCAAGATGGCTTTTTGTTGCACTGTGTGGCTGAGGACAGACCAGACTGATGTTGTTACCTCTAGCCTTGTCCTGAAAGGACTCCCCTTTGTTCCTCAAAACAATTATCTTTTAAGGTTAATTTTACAAGAGTTGGTTTTGCCTATGTGGCTTCAGGTTTCAGTCCTAGTTGGGCTGTATAATGGCCTTGATGATGGGCCCATTCCGAGGAGCTGATGGTGGTTCACACTCCATTATATGGAGGTTATTCAGAGACAAGAAGTCTGAGAAAGGTCTTGTTTCATTGTTTTCGAGTATAGTTCACATCCAGGTGTGACTATCTGTTGCATTTCCAAACAGATGGGGCTTAATTGGGTTTTCTGTCTTAATAGGCACGGATGTGGATTTGAGTGCAAGAGATGCTGAGAGTCATGTATCTTGTCCTCCATTTTGTTGACAGCACAAGGAGCCCTAGCAAAACTGGAGTCAATGGAAATCAGGGGGAAATCTCTCCGCTGATTGGAGTCATACCAAGCACAAAGGAAGATGGTTGTGGTTGTTGCAGGTCAATCATCTTAGCTCCAGGACATCACTGCAGGAGTTCCTCAGGGTAGTATCCTAGGCCCAACCATCTTCAGCTGCTTCATCAATGACCTTCCTTCAATCATAAGGTCAGAAGTGGGGATGTTTGCTGATGATTGCACAATGTTCAGCACCATTCGCAACTCCTGAGATACTGAAGCAGTCCGTCGGGAAATGCAGCAAGACCTGGACAATTTCCAGGCTTGGGCTGATAAGTGGCAAGTAACATTCACACCACACAAGTGCCAGGCAATGACCATCTCCAACAAGAGAGAATCTAACCATCTCCCCTTGACATTCAATTGTATTACAATCGCTGAATCCCCCACTATCAACATTTTGGGGATTACATTGACCAGAAACTGAACTGGAGTAGCCACATAAATGATGTGGCTACAAGAGCAGGTCACAGGCTAGGAATCTTGTGGCGAGTAACTCATCTCCTGACTCCCCAAAGCCTGTCCACCATCTACAAGGCACAAGTCAGGAGTGTGATGGAATACTCTCCACTTGCCTGGATGGGTGCAGCTCCAATAACACTCAAGAAGCTCGACACCATCCAGGACAAAGCAGCCCGCTTGTTTGGTACCCCATCCACAAACATTTACTCCCTCCACCACCAACGCACAGTGGCAGCAGTGTGTTCCATCTACAAGATGCACTGCAGCAATGCACCAAGACTCCTTAGACAGCACCTTCCAAACCCGTGACCTCAACCACCTAGAAGGACAAGGGCAGCAAATGCATGGGAACACCACCACCTGCAAGTTCCCCTCCAAGCCACACACCATCCTGGCTTGGAACTATATCGCCGTTCCTTCATTGTTGCTGGGTCAAAATCCTGGAACTCCCTTCCCAACAGCACTGTGGGTGTCCCTACCTCACATGGACTGCAGCAGTTCAAGACGGCAGCTCACCACCACCTACTGAAGGGGAATTAGGGATGGGCAATAAATGCTGGCCCAGCCAGTGACGCCCACATCCCATGAATGAAAAAAAACATGTACTAGGCTTTGAAAAATTGTTCCAATTTTTATAAATCTTCAGTTTGGTTCTGTATTCTCATCGCTGCACTTCTCATGAGCGTGAAACTTTCTAGATGAATGCAAACAAAGCTTAAGGGCAGGCATAAAGGTTTGAAAGCAGAGCTTTAATGGAAACTTGTTGTTGCTTCAGCTTACATGTACTAACTGTGCAAGAGAACTGAATCGTGATATTGCATCACTTCCTGTGAAGACATACATATTAGCATAAACATATATTTAAATAATTATATTTAACATACGAACAAGTACACTATCATAGCATTCCCCTTCACTTAAATGGTAACCTCATATTGTATAACATTAATATGTATACGAATAAGCAACCCTGATGAGATATAAGAAATTTGACAACTACAACACTATTTACATCAAACATTCAACTGTAAAAAGAACATTTGGAATGCTCCCCTTCAAGGTGTTGTCTAAATTTGGAACCATACTGATCGTCAGTGACTTGACGAGACCTTGTGACAATGACATGTGAGTGTGTTCTCAAACCATCCGTTCTCTCATCCTGAAGATTGTGTTTGGGAAGTTTGTTCTCAGTTGTCGGTGTGTTACTTGTTGTCTCTTCATCTTCAAAACGTATCTGGATACGCGTAGGTGATGCTGATTGGTCATCTTGCACATGGCTAGCAGAGAGTCCCCTGAGGTGAGATGATTCCTTCGCAGCACTGCACCATTTGGTGTTGTCACCTCATACGAATGTGGTTCTTTGCACACCATAGACTCCTCTGCTGGGATCCATGTCAGTTCTTGTCGGCCGTGCATGTCTTTTATCTTATCTTGGGCCTGACATAACCGGTCTGTGATCAAGGACGGCTTGGTGAGATGATAACTTGGTAGTGTAGTTGTCACCGGTTGACCAAACATAATCTCAGCAGGTGATGGCACTCTGGAGTCCAATGGCATTGCACAAATAGGCAGTAACGCAATTTGGATATCTTCCTCCATTTCCAAACACTTTTTGATCAGCGATTTGACTGTCCTGACCATATGTTCAGCCATCCCATTCGAACGAGGATATCTGGGTGATGATGTGACATGGTTGATGGACCATTGTTCATACATATCCTGGAAAGGTTTGTGGGCCGTTGTCAGAAACCATTTCTACCAGGGTACCAAAAAGACTAAAGATGACACTGACAGTGTTGGCCACTGCTGTACTCAATGTGTCTTGAAGCTTCTGCACAATGGGAAATTTGGAGTGATAGTCAGTGACTAGCAGATAATCTTCACAGCCCACAGAGCACAGATATGTTGCTTTCTTGATCCATGGTGATGATGGTATGTCATGTGGTTGGAGAGGCTCTTTTTGTTGACTGGGTTGGTGTTCCTGACACGCATCACAAAATCTCACCATTTGGTCCATGTCCTTGCTGATGACGGGCCACAATATTGACTTGCGGGCAAGTTGACTCATTCTTTCTATTCCCAAGTATCCTTGATGGAGCTGTCCAATTATGTCAGACAGAAGTGTCGCTGGGATGAGTACTTGATGTCCTTTCAATAATATTCCATTGGATATACCGATTTTTTCTCTGTATGTCCAATACATTCTTAGATCCATAGGGATATCCTGAATGTGCTCAGGTCAACCCTCTACAATGATTTGCCATAGAGCTCAAAGTCTGGGGTCTTGAGAAATCTCCCTCTGGAGTTGCTCTCTCTTGTTTTCACCAAAGAACATGAGATCTACATTGTAGACATCCTCTAAGCTTGCACAGACTTTGTCCACCTGAAAGTCGAATGGCATTTCTCACGCCTTCTCAGTGTTGGGCAGTCTACTGGAGTGCCGGTCGGCTCATCTGACTACCAGATTTGTATCTGACATCACAGTTATCGCCCTGAATCTTGACGAGTAATCTCTGGAGTCGAGGCGGTGCACTTGTGAACGTTTTTTTCCAGATTATCTCCAGTGGCTTATGATCTGTCTCAACTGTGCACTTTTTTCCGAATAAATATAGAAACACAGAAACATTGAAAATAGGAGCAGGAGTAGGCTATTCGGCCCTTTGGGCCCGCTCCGCCATTCAATAAAGATTATGGCTGATGTCTAATTCAGTACCCTGTTCCCGCTTTCTCCCCATATCTCTTGATACCTTTGGCATTAAGAAATATATCTATCTCCTTCTTGAATATATTTAATGACTTGGCCTCCACTGCCTTCTACGGTAGAGAATTCCACAGGTTCACCACCCTCTGAGTTAAGAAATATCTCCTCATCTCGGTTCTAAATGACATACCCTGTATCCTGAGACTGTGACCCCTGGTTCTGGACTCCCCAGCCATCGGGAACATCCTCCCTGCATCTAGCCTGTCTAGTCCTGGCAAAATTGTATAGGTTTCTCTCTCATTCTTCTAAAATCTAGCGAATATAGCCATAGTCGACCCAATCTCTCCTCATTCGTCAATCCTGCCCAGGAATCAGCCTAGTAAATCTTCTTTGCACTCCCTCCATGGCAAGAGCATCCTTCCTCAGATAAGGAGACCAAAACTGCACACAAACTCCAGATGTGGCCTTGGAGAACAGTGGTAGAATTGGACGGAGTCAGCATGAATTTACAAAAGGGAACTCATGCTTGACAAATCTACTAGAATTTTTTGAGGATGTAACTAGTAGATTTGATGAGGGGGAGCCAGTGGATGTGCTTTATTTGGACTTTCAGAAGGCTTTCGACAAAGTCCCACATAAGAGATTAGCGTGTAAAATTAAAGCGCATGGGACTGGAAGTAATGTATTGCAATGGATAGAAAATTGGTTGGCAGACAGGAAAGAAGGAGTAGGAATAAACGGGTCTTTTTCCGATGGCAGGCAGTGACTAGTGGGGTACTGCAGGGATCGATGCTAGGACCCCAGCTATTCACAATATATATTAATGATTTAGATGAGGGAACTAAATGTAATATCTCCAAATTTGCAGAGGACACAAAACTGGTTGTGAGGAGGATGCAGAGTGGCTTCAGGGTGATTTGGACAAGTTGAGTGAGTGGGCAAATGCATGGCAGATGCAGTAAAATGTGGATAAATGTGAGGTTATCCACTTTGCTAGCAAAAACAGGAAGGCAGATTATCTGAATGGCTATAAACTGAGAGGGGGGAATATGCAACGAGACCTGAGTGTTTTCGTACACCAGTCGCTGAAGGTAAGCATGCAGGTGCAACAGGCGTTAAAAAGGGCAAATGGTATGTTGGCCTTCATAGCGAGAGGATTCGAGTATTGGAGCAGGGATGTCTTGCTGCAATTATTGAGGGCCTTGCTGAGGCCACATCTGGAATATCGTGTGCAGTTTTGGTTTTCTTATCTGAGGAAGAATGTTCTTGCTATAGAGGGAGTGCAGCGAAGGTTTACCAGACTGATTCCTGGAATGGCGGGACTGATGTATGAGGAGAGATTGAGTCGGTTAGGATTATATTCGCTGGAGTTCAGAAGTGAGGGGGGATCTCATAGAAACCTGTAAAATTTTAACAGGACTTGACAGGGTAGATGCAGGAAGGATATTCCCGATGGTGGGGGCATCCAGAACCAGGGGTCATAGTCTAAGGATATGGGGTAAACAATTCAGGACTGAGATGAGGAGAAATTACTTCACCCAGAGAGTGGTGAGCCTGTGGAATTCGCTACCACAGAAAGCAGTTGAGGCCAAAACATTGTATGTTTTCAAGAAGGAGTTAGACATAGCTCTTGGGTCGCAAGGGATCAAAGGATATGGGGGGAAAGCGAGAACAGGTTACTGAATTGGATGATCGGCCATGATCATAATGAATGGCGGAGCAGGCTCGAAGGGCTGAATGGACTACTCCTGCTCCTATTTTCTATGTTTCTATTCGACCAGTTACATCCTCAAAAAACTCCAGTAGATTTGTTAAGCATGATTTCCCTTTTGTAAACCAATGCTGACTTTGTCCAATCCCATTTATGCTTTCCAGGTGTTCTGCTATCACATCCTTTATAATAGACTCTAGCATTTTCCCCACTACTGTTGTAAGGCTAACTGGTCTGTAATTCCCAGTATTTCCTCCCTCTTTTTTTAAATAGTGGGGTTACATCCACCCTCCAATCTGTAGGAAGTGCTCCAGAGTCTATAGAATTTTGGAAGATGACCACCAATGCATCCACTGTTTCCAGGGCCACTTCCTTTAGTACTCTGGGATCTAGATTATCAGGCCCTGGGGATTTGTCAGCCTTTAACCCCATTAATTTCCCGAGCACAGTTTTTTTACTAATACTGATTTCCTTCAGTTCCTCCCTCTCATTAGACCCTTGGTTCCCAAACATTTCTGGGAGGTTATTTGTGTCCTCTTTTGTGAAGACAGGACCAAAGTATGTGTTTAATTGTTCTGCCATTTCTTTGTTCCCCATTATAATTTCCCCCGTTTCTGACTGCAAGGGACCTACATTTGTCTTCACTAATCTTTTTCTCTTCACATATTTATAGAAGCTTTTACAGTCAGTTTTTATGATCTCCGCAAGTTTACTCTCATACTCTATTTTCCCCCGCTTAATCAACCTCTTTGTCCTCTTTTGCTGAATTCTAAACTGCTCCCAATCCTCAGACTTGCTGCTTTTTCAGGCAATTTTATATGCCTCCTCTTTGGATCTAATACTATTCCTAATTTCTTTTGTAAGCTACAGTTGAGCCACCTTTCTGGTTTTATTTTTGCGCCAGACAGGAATGAATAATTGTTGTAATTCAGGCACACGTTCTTGAAATATTATCCATTGCCTATCCACCGTCAATCCTTTTAGTAAAGTTCCCCAATCTACCATAACCAACTCGCGCCTCACACCTTCGTAGTTTCTTTTATTTGGATTCAGGACCCTAGTTTCAGATTCAACTACTTCACTCTCCATCTTAATGAAGAATTCTATCATGTTATGGTTGCTTCTCCCCAAGGGACTCCGCATAACAAGATTGTTAATTAATCCTTTCTCATTACACAATACCTAGTCTAGGATAGCCTGTTCTCTAGTTGGTTCCTCAACGTATTGGTCTAAAAAAATATCACGTACACACTCCAGGAAATCCTCCTCCACAGTATTATTGCTAATTTGGTTTGACCAATTAAAGTCACCTATGATTACAGTTGTACCCTTATTGCATGCATCTCTAATTTTCTGTTTAATGCCATCCCTTACATCTCCACTATTGTTTGGGGGCCTATAGACAATCCCCACCAACATTTTCTGCCACTTGGTGTTTCTTAGCTACACCCGTACAGATTCCACGTCATGCTTTTCCGAGCCAATATCCTTCCTCACTATTGCATTCATTTCCTCCTAAACTAACAACGATACCCCCTCCTCCTCTCCCTTTTTTGCCTGTCCTTCCTAAATATTGAATACCCCTGGATGTTCAGTTCCTATCCTTGATCACCCTGCAGCCATGTCTCTGTAATCGCAACTATATCATAACCATTTATATCTATTTGTGCTGTTAATTCATCTACCTTATTGCGAATGCTCCGCACATTAAGATACAATGCCTTTAGACTTGTCTTTTTAACATTCTTAGTCATCTTAGCTTTATTTTGCACGATGGCCCCATTTGTTTCTTGCCCTCGTTTTCTCTGCCTTCCACTTTTGCTTCTTACCTTTCTGTCTTTCATTTCTATCCTTGCTTCCCCCTCCTCTGTCTCCCTGCTCAGATTCCCATCCTCCTGCCATTCTAGTTTAAAACCCCTCCCTGAGGAAATTGGTGCCAGTCCTGCCCAGATGCAACCGGTCCAGCTTGTACTGGTCCCACCTTCCCCAGAACCGGTCCCATTGTCCCAGGAATCTGAATCCCTCCCCCCACACCATTTCTCCAGCCACGTATTCATCTGATATATCCTGCTATTTCTGCTCTTGCTAGCATGTGGCACTGGTAGTTATGCTGAGATTACTACCTTTGAGGTCCTACTTTTTAATTTACGTCCTAACTCCATATATTCAGCTTGTAGGACTTCATCCCTTTTTTTACCTATGTCATTGGTACCGATACTTCCCTCTCAGAAGTCCCGGCAACTGCTCAGAGACATCCTTGACCCTCGCACCAGGGAGGCAACATGCCATCCTGGAGTCTCTTTTGCAGCTGCAGAAATGCCTGTCTGTTCCCCTTACAATTAAATCCCCTATCACTATAGTCCTGCCATTCTTCTTCCTCCCCTCCTGTGCAGCAGAGCCACCCATGGTACCATGGACTTGGCTCTTGTCGCTTTCCCCTGAGCCATCTCTCCCAACAATATCCAAAGTGGTATGTCTGTTAGAAAGGGGGATGACCGCAGGGGACTCCTGCACTACCTGCCTTCCTCTACTCTGTCTGGTGGTCACCCATTCCCTTTCTGCCTTTGCGGAATTTGCCTGCGATGTGACCACCTCGCTAAGCGTGCTATCCCGGACGATCTCAGCATCACGGGCACTCCACTGTGAATCCACCCGCAGCTCCAGCTCTGTAATGTGGGTAGCCAATAGCTGCAGATGGATATACTTCCTGCACACATGGTTGTCAGGGACACTGGAAGCGTCCCTGATTCCCCACATAGCGCAGGAGGAGCATATCGCGGGTGCGAGCTCTCCTGCCATGACTTACCTTTAGATTACTTAGTTACTCCCTTTAATTAAAAAAATACTAATTACACTAGGGGCCTTGTTCTAATCCAAATACTACCCACTACAATCTAAAGTCCTTACCTTTACTTTTGAAGCTACTGATAAATCCGACTAAAATTCAATACAGTGCACTAGTTAAAATAAACCTTACTCAAAAAATTGTTACTCACTTGTTCCTTATTATTAAGCTATTTACACATGCACCATAACACTTGTGTACTAACTCAGCTATTTAAAGTTATTCCTAACAGTAGTTACTCACCAACCAATCATCATGCAGCTTTCCTGTGATGTCACTGCTCACTTTGTTTTCAAATTCCGGTGTGCCTGGACTCCTCTCTGCCGCTCTCCCGGAAGGTAAGTGTGTGTGGAACCTGGTGACTGCGAAGACAAGAGCAAGTTTCTTGTTCGATATTGGAGTAATTTGCTTTTGCTGGCAACAGAGTTTTTGAACCAAATGCAATAGGCTTCCTATTTTGAAGAACGTTCTGCGATGCGTCCATTTCTAAAGTTGTTGCCTTCCAAGGGTCATAGTGTAGAAGACATGATTTGGTTGACAGTGCGTATTTCAATGCACTGACCGCTTGTTGGTGATTGTCCTGCCATAGGAATAACATGTCTTTCTTCAGCAATGCTCTTAGTAGAGAAGACTTCTTTGAGAAGCTTGATATGTATGCAGCAAATAAATTGATTAGACATAGACACCTCTGGAGGTCATCCCTGTCCTGCAGGGGCAGAAATGACTGGATGTCTTAGCTCTTTCCAGGATCCGGGTAGATACCCGAGTTTGAGTAAATGGTACCAAAAACATTTATGTGATCCACCTTAATAGAGCACTTTTTGCTGTTGAAAACCAAACCTTTGCATCTGGCAGTCTCCATTAATAAATGTAGGTTTCTGTTATGCTTTTCTTCTGTACAACCTACTACGGTGATGTCATCTACAATACACACACAGCCCAGAACCCGTTCCGTTATCCAGTCCATATGCTGTTGACAATATCCTGGCTGACCGGTACCCAAATGGTAACCGGCAGAAACAGTACCTGCCAAAGGGAGTTCGAACATTGTTAGCTCCTGTGACCCTCTTGACAAGCGTACGGATCAATATCCATTTTTTGCATCTAATTTGGAAAAGTGTTTTGCTCCTGCAAACATTGGTTTTAACTCTTCTAGCGTTGGTATTGTCATGGTCCTGTCGTTTTTTTCCCAGGAATATGCGGGTTGTCTTTAAGGCTTGCAAGGAATCAGTATTGCTTTAAGAACCAGCAAGCCTAAGGAGTTATAGGAAGGTGCATTTTCGTTGCCTTAGAAACAGCCATTTGGAGACTGCGATTCAAAGGGTGCATTCTTGTTACCATAGATACAGCCACTGGGAGTGATTCTCATGTGATACATTTGTTACAATTCAGTTTTGAACTGGCTATTAGTTGAAGACAGTTTGTTCTCACACAGACACAGAGGATACACGGACACAGACAGCTGTGGTGTTCATCACACCTGAAAAAGAGCTCTCAACCATTTAAACTGAAGGAATAGGATTTTAGTTTGTTTAAATATTATCTCTCAAAATTCTAAAAAAAGTCAAGCCAAAAGAGATCTCTGGTAATTTAAATTGAAGAAAGGGAAGTTAGACTGTGACAATCTTATATCTCTCAAAAACACTAAAGTCAGATTGATTCTGTTGAAAGTGTTTGCAAGTCGTTAATTGTTGAAATTCGCTGGAGAATGAAATCAATTTTCTCCGAGGACTTCAAGCAACGTTCTGTGAGGACTTCAAGCGACATTGGACTGTAGATTTGCAAGGACTCTTTTTTTTTCTATTTTAAATGTTGTTTATATCTTCATAGTGTTCAAGAATTTAGTTTTTCTAATTAAAGAGTTAACTTGTTGATTTAAAGACATCTGGTTTGGTTAGCCTCATTCGGAGGTTAATAGATGGTACAATTTGGCTGGGTCTTTCTTTAATTTGAAAAGTTTTAAATGACATGCTAGGCAATCTGTGGAGCGATGAGATTGAACTATCAGTGTGTTTCTCCCACCACAATCAGAATCCTATGTTTTGATTGGGGGATTTGACATAAGCGGTCAGTCATAACAGTATCTTATGGGAACATCTCCTTAAGGCTTTGTTTAGCCTCCTTGGGTCTCAACACAGCTGAACTGAACCTTCCTTCTTGATTACAGTCGTGATGGAACTGCACCAGCCCGTGTGATGTTGTACTCATAGATACATATACATAGATATAGCACTAAAACAGGCACTTCGGCCCACTGAGTCTGTGCCGACCAACAACCACCCATTTATACTAATCCTACATTAATCCCATATTCCCTACCACATCCCCACCTTCCCTCAATTCTCCTATCACCTACCTACACTAGGAGCAATTTACCATGGCCAATTTACCTATCAACCTGCAAGTCTTTGGCTGTGGGAGGAAACCGGAGCACCCGGCAGAAACCCACGCGGTCACAGGGAGAACTTGCAAACTCCGCACAGGCAGTACCCAGAACTGAACCCGGGTCGCTGGAGCTGTGAGGCTGCGGTGCTAATCACTGTGCCACCCGAATGATGCCTTATTTTTCCATTCCATCCAGTTCCATCTTCAACTTTTCTCAGATGTGCATGCTGCATTTTCACGGCGGGATGATTGATGATATTGCACCTTCTTTAAGATGTAGGACTGCGTCTCTGTGAAAATTCCCAACTGTGTCAAACTGGTACCAATCTAATGAGTGTGCGCCTGTTTTGACTGCTGTGATCTTCTGACTGGGTCGGCTCACGCATGGTGACCATGTTAAGTTCATTGCAGGCCAGCAACCCTGCTACTGCTGGTCCTGACACATCCACTATGTAGACTATTTGAGTAGACCATGTTGGCTCTTTGTACTTGCATTCCAGGTCTAGGGAACATAAGCACTTTATTGTCAAGCCATTGTATGTCGTAAACTTCACGCTTGTGGGTTGGACCACAGACTTCCATGCCTCGTGGTACATGTCCTTGAGAATGCGAAAAGATAGTGTGTTGGCTCATGCACCTGTGCCAATCTGTACTCTCAATCGATGCCGTCCAGCTTTGTTGCGGCAGACGATCTGGAGTGTTGCAAAAACTTCCATTTTGCTAGCAGAATGGACCTGTTCCGCTCAGGTGATGATATGAAATAGCTGTTCACCTGTAGTGTCTTCACCTCGATCCATCTCATCCATTTTGGTCAGGCGCTCCCCCATTTTGTGGATGCGTCTATGCTTTTGGCGATTCCTGGAAGTGTCTTGCCTACCTTCGCCTCTGGGTGGTGCACTTCTACAGTTTGAGCACTGTCTGCTCTGGCTCATCCTCGCGTTCTTGTTGCTGGACCTTCTGCAAAGTTTGGCCCAGTGCCCTCTAAGCCCGCATGCCTTACACATGTCTGGGTACGCCAGGCATCTATGCTGTTGGTGGGAGAGCCCAGTTACTGTATACCCTTTTCTGCCTGAGTGCCTTGGATATTGTACCGACAGGCATTTCAGACCCTAAGGCTTGCAAACAGTGTCTCCCTGCAATAATTGCCTCGTAGCTGCGTCCGCCTATAGTAAACTCTGCACACTGTATTCCTTCGGCTTTTCCAGGAGGTCTTTCTGGAATGGATAGGAGTGGAGGCAATAACCAACTCCATAATTCGCCTCGAGAGTATCAAAGAAGTTGCATTCTTTTGTTTTCTCTCTGCATCGGTTAACAAAGTCACTAAACTTTTGTTGGCTTTCTGTCTATACCATATTATTTCCAGGCAGTGTACTCTGAAATTAATTTTAATTGGAAACTAACTTTCTACTGTTGCCCATAGCTTTGATGGATCATTCTGGACAGCATTAGATAAACCAGAGGTATTAATTCTGCACAGACCTTCATTTCCTATGGCGATCCTGATCTTTATAGCCTGTTTCTCTGCATCCACAACTTCATGGTCGAGGAAACATAGTTTAATCCTCTGCTTAAACAGTTTGAATTTGCCATGGACATCTGATGCTTTCCAGTCCATCTCTGGAAATCTGGCTGCCATTGCCTAAGCCTTCTACTCTCTTCTCCCCCTGAGGAGCAAACCTTGCTTTAAAAGTTGCAGCAAGCTGCAATGTTTGCAGAGCTGAGCAGGAGCCATGCCCTGAGCTGTGTTGCTACAGCGCATGCTTGTGAGCTTGTAGGCAGGAGGGGCCCTGGCATAAGTGTGGTGACGGCGAAAGGAATCCATGCCAAAACACGAAACTGCACTGATCCCTGTGGCTAAAACTACCATTTATTTTTGTCTTGCCAGCTCAGAGCAAAACTGGGACTGTACCCAAATTGCCTTCAATCTCTACTCATACTGTTGCTTTCCCAATGGGAGAGCTGTGATCCCATCACAGTGCTTCAGGTAGGGCTTCTGATTTGAATTGTTGTTTTCAGCTGTTGATCAATACTGTCGACTCACTACCGCTGCCACCATATTGTGCTATCTCTTTCTAGGAAAATACAAACAAAGCTGAAGGTCAGACATAAAGGTTTGAACACAGCTTTAATGGAGACTTGTTGCTTCAACTTACACGTGCCAAATGACTGTGCAAGAGAACTGAATCACATGATATTACATCATTTCCTGTGATGACATATATATTAGCATAAACATATATTTCAATGATTATATTTACCATACTAACAAATACACTATCACAACAAGTGATGGCCCTGATATGTGGCTGGAACCTCATCTCAGCATCAAATATGACACCAAGGTTGCGAACAATCTGCTTCAACCTCAACACAATAATTAGTAGAGGAAGTTTGTGTTCATCCAGTATTGGATGTTGGACAAGCAGTTTAACAACTTAGAGACAGTGGAGGGATTGAGAGAGCTGATGGTGAGATAGGGTTGGGTATTATCAGTGTACATGTGGAAACTCACACTGTATTTTCAGATGATGTTGCCAAAGGGCAGCATACAGATGAGAAATAGGAGGAGGCCAAGGAATGATCCTTAGGGGACAAAAGGGGTAACAGTACTGAAGCAGAAAGAGAAGAAAAAGTTACAGCGGATGAGCGGGAGGATCTCTGTGGTAATTCACCCACCTCACCTCCAATGTGATTTATGTTTAAAAGTCCAAACACTTGGCTGGACCAAAAAGTGAAAAGAAGCCCTTCACTGTAATACCCATTGCACCCAACAGGCTGCACATCACTTGGCTTCCTTAGGGATCTCCTCTAACTTTTGAGGAAGTAACGAGGAGGGTCGTGCGTTTGATGTCGTCTACATGGATTTTAGCAAATCTTTTGTCAAGGTGTCACATGACAGACTGGCCAGAAGAGTAAGAGCCCATGAGATCCAAGGGCAAGTGGCATGTTAGATCCAAAATTGACTCAGTGGCAGGAAGCAAAGGGTAATGCTCAACGAGTGTTTCTGTGACTGGAAGGCTATTTCCAGTAGGGTTCCACAGTACTCAGTACTAGGTCTCTTGATTTTTATGATATAAGTCAATGACTTAGACTTAAATGTAGGGGACATGATTAAGAGGTCTGCTGATTGTTATATTATCCCAAAATGATTTAGGATCTATATTGTTCATGCAAATGTATACATGTGTATCCATAATACCATATCAACCACTATTGCACAACAGTCTACATACCAAACACACATTGTATCATTCTACCACATGTGTAAAGATGTGTAAAATATAAGAGATGTAAATTTCAGTATCTGTTTTAAAAAGTGTGATGATTTTGGAGCTCTGGGAACCACAAGACATAAAATGGTGGCAGCATGGTGTTTTTGAGCAGAACCCAAACCCTATGAGCGATGTAAATGCTGAATTTGATTGTGAAAACAAATGTGATGGCTGCTGCCGTAGCAATGAATGCGCAGTTCCAGCCCATGATGAATTGGGAAGCCAACGGCATTGTGGAGGCATTCGAAAAATTTAAGCAAAAGTGCAAATTGGCATTCGGCAGTTTTCTGAAAGGTACTATTGGAGAGGAAAAGGTCAGTTACATTCTTTTGTGGACAGGAGAGAAAGGATTAGATCTTTTCTATAGCTGGGAAATGAGCGAGAATGACAGTAAAAACCCAGAAAAGACTTTTGAGAAATTCAGCAAACATCTTCAGCTAAAGTCAAACCATCAGATCCACTGTTATAAATTTCAGAGCCTGAGACAGGAACCAGGTGAGCCTATTGACAATTTCTTAATGAGATTGAGAAACATAGCCAGCAAGTGTAAATTCAAGGACATGGATGAAAGGTTGGTCGATCAGCTCATTTGGGGCTCTGCACACCCTGATGTACATAAAGCTCCAATTGGAAAGGACAAGCTCACAATATCGCAGGCTGTAGACATTGCCAGAGCACATGATGTTACGAGTAGTCAGATGAAGATGTTGACTACGCAAATGCCTAGCCTTCAGCTCGGTCGAGGGAAAGGAAGCAGGGTTGATGCAGTGAAACAGCAACAAAGGAATGAAAACCAGAGAGAGAGAGAAAGATGTGCAAGAGATGTGGACAACCACATGAGTTCACAGACAAAAAGAAATGTCCCACATACAGATCAAACTGCAAAGCTTGTGGAAAGCCCAATCGCTGGGAAAAGATGTGCAGGATAAAGAAAGTAGACGGTAAGCAAATTACAGAGGCAAAACAACAAGGAAAATGAGAAATAAAAGAAACCAAAACATCCATACCCTAGATGTTGTTGGGGAGTTTGACATAGCAACCATAGAGCTACATGAAATGTCTGGATGTAAAAGTTCCCGGAGAAAAGAAATTCACACAACCATACAGATCAGGAAGAAGGTGAGAAGTAAGCCCACAACCATAAACCTGAAGCTTGATACAGGAGCACAGAGTAACATCATCCTGCTCAGACTACACCAGAAGATTTTCCTAAAAATTTGAAAGAGGATGGTTACCCAAAGCAAGATGCTCTGAAACCGAACATCATCATGCTGATAGCATATGGTGAAACTAAGATTCGACAGCTGAGAACGACTCCAAATTAGAGGGACGCACAAACGAAAAGATGGTAACTGTATGTTCTACGTCCCTGAAACATATGGTCCAGATATCCTGGGGTTGAGCAGTTGCGAAGAGCTGCAGCTGACTAAACCAGGAGATGAAGGAGGCATCAATGAAGGCTGAAGGTAGCACACCCATTGAAGAGCGCCCTCCAATCAGAAGCAAGGACGATCTGGTCCAAATGTATCCAGAGTGTTTTGGTGAGACGGTTGGATGCTTTGACGATTTTGAGTGTCACATCATTATTGACCACAGAAGAAACCAGTGATTCATCCCCCACATAAAGAACCAATACAGCTAAAAGGAAAGCTTCAAAGAGAACTCAAAGAGATAAAGGAAAATAAAGCAATTCCCAGAATCACAGAGCCTACAGATTGGGTAATTTCCATTGTGGTGAGAAAGAAGCCAAATGGACGGCTATGAATTTGCCTGGATCCCAAAGATCTTAATAAATAAAGAGGAATCACTACCCTGCTCCAACATTGGAAGCGGTCATGCCAGCACTGGCAGGGGCAAACGTTTTCAGCAAGCTTGATGCAGAAATTGCTACTAGAATGTGAAGCTTGACAAGCAATCTTCGCTGTTGACAACATTCGACAAACCCTTTGGACAGTACAAATTCCTGCATCTACATTTTGGCCTTAAGGTGAGCCAGGATGTGTTCCAGTAAAAAATAGATGAGACATACAGGGGATGCAAAGGAGCAATTGGCATAGTTGATGATATCCAGATTTATGGTGTAGATGCAGGTAAGATGTTTCCCCTGGTTCGGGAGTCTGGACACAATTTCAAAATGAGGGGGAAGCCACATAGGACAGAGATGAGGAGAAATTTCTTTACTCAGAGGGTTGTGAATCTTTGGAATTCTCTACCCCAGAGGGTTGTGGAAGGTCAGTCATTGAGTATGTTTAAAGTAGGAGATTGACAGATTTCTAAATACCAATGACATAAAGGGATATGGGGATTGTTTGGGAAAAAGGCATTGAAGTGGATGATCAGCCATAATCATATTGAATGGTGGAGCAGGCTCGATGGGCTGAATGGTGTACTCCTGCTCCTATGCTCCTATGGAAAAGACCATGACAACCATCTACATGAAGCCATGGAGAGAACCAGGATAACTGGGATCAAGCTAAACACAAATAGTGTAAAGGTGAAAGGTTTGTCAGAATGGTGTACACACCTAATAGAGTCAAGCCGAGCCCTGAAAAAGCCACAGCTATCTCTGAGATGGAAGCATCCGAGAGACAAGAAAGAGATGAGAAGTTTTATTGGCTTGATCCAGTACCTGAGCTGTTTATATACCTCACATGTCAGAGCACACAGCAACCTATGGGAGGTAATGAAATAAAATGTTGAATACAAGTGATCAGAGTCACATGAGAAAAGTTTCAGTAAACTCAAAGAAGTAACATGCAAGGTGTTATGACTGACTGCTCCAGTCAAAGCCCCCAATCAAAATATACAATTCTGATTGTGGTGGGAGAAACGCACGATTAATTCAATCCTGTACCTCCACAAGATTGCCTAACATATCATTTTAAACTCTCCAAATTAAAGAAAGATCCAGCCAAATTGTACCATCTATTAACCCCCGAATGAGGCTAACCAAACCAGGTGTCTTTAAATCAACAAATTAACTGCTTAATTAGAAAAACGAAATTCTTAAACACTACGAAGATATAAGCAACATTTAAAATTGAAAAAAATAGAGTCCTTGCAAATTTATGCTCCTGCCGGGTGTGAAACAGTCCAAAGTTGCTTGAAGTCATCACAGCCGGCCGATGGGAAAAAAAGTAAAACAGTCCGTAGTCTAATCCAGAAGTCGAAATTATTGCTTTCCTTCTCCAGCGATGAATTTCTACAATTAACAACTTGCAAAGACTTTTTAATGAATCAATTTGGCTTTGGAATTTTTGAGGGATAAAAAATTGTCACAGTCTAATTTCCCTTCATTCAGTTTAATTCTCAGAGATCTCTGTTTTGGCTTGACTTTTTAGAATTTTGAGAGAGAATAATAAATAAACAGACTAAATTCTCTTCCTTCAGTTTAAACGGTCTGAGAGTACTCCTTTCAGGTGCTAACACACAGCTGTCTGTCTGTTTCCTCTGGTGGAACAGGCTGTTCAAAATTAAATTGTAACAAATGTATCTCTCGATGCTCATCTCTCAATGGCTGTATCGAAGGCAACGAGAATGCACCCTTCGAATTGCAGTCTCCAAATGGTTGTATCCCAGGGCAACAAAAATGCATTTTTTGACTCAGCTTCTGGAGCCTGCTGCCTTAAAGCAGTACGGTTCCTTTTCCTAGCCTTAAAGGCACACCTCATTCTTCCACAAAAAAACTACAGGATCATAACACCTCTGCCCCTGGCGGAATGAAACGCCATTCCTGGAATGCATTTCATTACAATGGGTAAAATAAATACAAATTTTAAAAAACGCTAACACATTTTTTCTTTTTTCGCATTTACAGGCATACATTTTTCTAAAATGTTAAGACTACAGCAACAAGTTCCACCAGAACATTTCGGCTTTAAATTTTCAAAAGGTTGTCCCAATTAACCCAGTTCAAATTTCCAAGCATTGTCTTCCAATTGTTTCGTGTTTTCCTTCCAAGTGTCCCTGTTGTCCATCACTTCAGCCAGTTGAACTGCACATCTAGGAGCACTGACCACTACTGGGTTTACTATTCTGAGAATTTTCCCGAGTACCCCTTAACCTATGTGACATCACTTGACACTGGAAAACCCTGTCCAGTGTAATAGAAGCTGATTTTTTTCTTACCCTGGGGTGTCAAAGAAATTTGACAGTGTCTCTCCAACACATCTGTCCCTTTAAGACACATTGTGTTGCCTATTCTGTCCAAAGTCCGTTAAATAAGAATTTGGGTAGGAGTCTGCCTTCTTTACCACAATGACTTTTCTAGAGTCTGCACAATTTTGAGCTGACCCATCAGGTTTAGACATCAAGACCATCTGCAAATTCCAGCTGTCCTGACTAGGTTCAACTAAGCTGTCCTTCAGCATGCATTGCACCTCTGCTTCCACTTGGGTCTGTCTTACTGGACCTAAGCAGCAAGGATGCTGTTTTAAAGGAATGACTCCCCCTATACCCACATCATGCGTGGCTAAGGTTGTACATCCTGGCTTATCCCTACAAACTTTTTGAAATGTTGTGAAAACCCTGGTTAGAACTTCACGCTGTTTTGCCTCAAGTGTAAAAGTCTATTGTTTCATTTTCCGAGCCATTCTGCATTCACTAATGGGATAGTTAGAGGTTCAATCTAGGAATTTCCTCAGCCTACTTCTGCCTCATCCTCACTATCCTTTTCCTTCTCCACAGTCCCGATTACCTGACATACCTGTACTGGGTTATCCTCCTCCCTCGGGTAATATTGCTTGAGCATATTAATGTGACACAACCGGTTCTTCATCTGGCGATCAGGGGTGTCAATCAAGTAATCTACCTTACCCACTCTTTTGATCACTCTATATGGGCCACTGAACCGTGCTCTCATTCGTTCTCCCTGTGATGGTAACAACACTAATACCTCATCCCCTGGTTTTATGGTAGGTTGTGGTTTTCCCACCATTTGACAGGTGTGGCATGCCCTCCAAAATTGTCTCACATCCTTTGTAAGACCTGGCCAGTAATAATGTTTGCTTATGTGTGATTTGGTCTTCCGAATTCCCCTATGTCCTGAAAAAGGAATGTCATGTGCTAACCTTAATAATCCTTGTCCATATCTAGGTGGTACCAATATCTGTTCAACAACTGACCAGTCATCGTTGGCAGGTCTATGAGGCGGTCTCCATTTCCTCCTCAAAACCCCATTTACCATATAATAGCCTTCCGGAACTCCTTTTACCTCAGCTTCTGACAGAGCTGTCTGTGCTATTTGGTAGATCTCTGGATCAACTTGCTGTGCTGCAATGATAGATGATCTGTCAAACATCTCATTTGGATTATCAAAATCTCCAAATAAGGTTTCAGATACTTGGCTATCTATTTGTGGTGCCCCTCTTACCTCCGACAATGGATCCTGTTTAGCCATTGCTCGGGTAACTACAACACGCAGGAAATATTCCTGGAACTTGTTCCTGCAATTGCTTCATTTCCTTAATTTCACATGGTTCTGATCCTGCCAAATCATTTCGTAGGAGTAGATCAATTCCGTTTACTGGTAAACTGTGGACAACACCTACAGTTACTATCCCAGATACTAAGTCACTTTATACAAAGGTATGGGTATACACACCCCACCAATTCCATTAACTAAAACTTTAGCGTTCAAGGCACTCTCTGGTGGAAACCTTATATCTTTCCCCATCAAGAATGTTTGAGTTGCTTCTGCATCCCTATAATGATAGGTTTTCCTGCCTCACTTACAGGATATGGAGTTACTCTCCCCTTTGACAAAAAATCATTATAACTCTCAGGTATTCTATTCTTAAACTCTGCACTCCTTTTAGTTTTAGTATCTGATTTCACATTCACAGCTGTCATTAAAGCTATAGCCTGGCCTGCTATACTCTCAGTCAGAGTCTTTTCCTCTGCAATAACTTTGCGTACCCCAACAAATTTAGGGAGCTAGGGTGGAAGCTTAGAGCGAGAACAAACAGAGTTGTTATCTCTGGGTTGTTGCCCGTGCCACGTGATAGCGAAGCGAGGAATAGGGAGAGAGAGGAGTTGAACACGTGGCTGCAGGGATGGTGCAGGAGGGAGGGTTTTGGTTTCCTGGATAATTGGGGCTCTTTCTGGGGTAGGTGGGACCTCTACAAACAGGATGGTCTTCACCTGAACCAGAGGGGTACCAATATCTTGGGGGGGAGGTTTGCTAGTGCTCTTCGGGGGGGGTTTAAACTAATTCAGCAGGGGAATGGGAACCTAAATTGTAGTGCCAGTGTACAGGATGTTGAGAGTAGTGAGGTCAGGGATATGGTTACAAGGACGCAAGAGGGCACTGGCAAGCAAGAACCTGGTTTAAAGTGTGTCTATTTCAATGCCAGGAGCATCCGGAATAAGGTGGGTGAGCTTGCAGCATGGGTTGGTACCTGGGATCTCGATGTAGTGGCCATTTCGGAGACATGGGTAGAGCAGGGACAGGAATGGATGTTGCAGATTCCGGGATTTAGATGTTTCAGTAAGAACAGAGAAGATGGTAAAAGAGGGGGGGGGTGTGGCATTGTTAATCAAGGAGAGTATTACAGCGACAGAAAGGACGTTTGAGGACTCGTCTACTGAGGTAGTATGGGCCGAGGTTAGAAACAGGAGAGGTGAGGTTACCCTGTTGGGAGTCTTTTATAGACCTCCGAATAGTTCCAGAGATGTAGAGGAAAGGATAGCGAAGATGATTCTCGACAGGGGCGAGAGTAACAGGGTAGTTGTTATGGGGGACTTTAACTTTCCAAATATCGACTGGAAATACTATAGTTCGAGTACTTTAGATGGGTCAGTTTTTGTCCAGTGTGTGCAGGAGGGTTTTCTGACACAGTACGTAGACAGGCCAACCAGGGGCGATGCCACATTGGATTTGGTACTGGGAAATGAACCCGGCCAGGTGTTAGATTTAGATGGAGGTGAGCACTTTGGTGATAGTGATCACAATTCGGTTAGGTTTACCTTAGCGATGGGCAGGGACAGGTATATACCGCAGGGCAAGAATTATAACTGGGGGAAAGGAAATTATGATGCGATTAGGCAAGATTTAGGATGCGTAGGATGGGGAAGGAAACTGCAGGGGATGGGAACAATCGAAATGTGGAGCTTATTCAAGGAGCAGCTACTGCGTGTCCTTGATAAGTATGTACCTGTCAGGCAGGGAGGAAGTTGTCGTGCGAGGGAGCCGTGGTTTACTAAAGAAGTTGAAGCGCTTGTCAAGAGGAAGAAGAAGGCTTATGTTAGGATGAGACGTGAAGGCTCAGTTAGGGCGCTTGAGAGCTACAAGCTAGCCAGGAAGGATCTAAAGGGAGAGCTAAGAAGAGCAAGGAGAGGACACGAGAAGTCATTGGTGGATCGGATCAGGGAAAACCCTAAGGCTTTCGATAGGTATATCAGGAATAAAAGAATGACTAGAGTTAGATTAGGGCCAATCAAGGATAGTAGTGGGAAGTTGTGTGTGGAATCAGAGGAGATAGGGGAAGTGTTAAATGAATATTTTGCGTCAGTATTTACAGTAGAGAAAGAAAATGTTGTTGAGAATACTGAGATTCAGGCTACGAGGCTAGATGGGATTGAGGTTCACAAGGAGGAGGTGTTAGCAATTTTGGAAAGTGTGAAAATAGATAAGTCCCCTGGGCCAGATGGGATTTATCCTAGGATTCTCTGGGAAGCTAGGGAGGAGATTGCAGAGCCTTTGTCCTTGATCTTTATGTCGTCATTGTCGACAGGAATAGTGCCGGAAGACTGGAGGATCGCAAATGTTGTCCCCTTGTTCAAGAAGGGGAGTAGAGACAGCCCTGGTAATTATAGACCTGTGAGCCTTACTTCGATTGTGGGTAAAATGTTGGAAAAGGTTATAAGAGACAGGATTTATAATCATCTTGAAAAGAATAAGTTCATTCGAGATAGTCAGCAAGGTTTTGTGACGGGTAGGTCGTGCCTCACAAACCTTATTGAGTTTTTCGAGAAGGTGACCAAACAGGTGGATGAGGGTAAAGCAATGGATGTGGTGTATATGGATTTCAGTAAGGCGTTTGATAAGGTTCCCCACGGTAGGCTATTGCAGAAAATACGGAAGTATGGGGTTGAAGGTGATTTAGAGCTTTGGATCAGAAATTGGCTAGCTGAAAGAAGACAGAGGGTGGTGGTTGATGGCAAATGTTCATCCTGGAGTTTAGTTACTAGTGGTGTACCGCAAGGATCTGTTTTGGGGCCACTGCTGTTTGTCATTTTTATAAATGACCTGGAAGAGGGTGTAGAAGGGTGGGTTCGTAAATTTGCAGATGATACTAAGGTCGGTGGAGTTGTGGATAGTGCCGAAGGATGTTGTAGGGTACAGAGGGACATAGATAGGCTGCAGAGCTGGGCTGAGAGATGGCAAATGGAGTTTAATGCGGAAAAGTGTGAGGTGATTCACTTTGGAAGAAGTAACAGGAATGCAGAGTACTGGGCTAATGGGAAGATTCTTGGTAGTGTAGATGAACAGAGAGATCTTGGTGTCCAGGTGCATAAATCCCTGAAGGTTGCGAACCAGGTTAATAGGGCTGTTAAGAAGGCATATGGTGTGTTAGCTTTTATTAGTAGGGGGGTCGAGTTTCGGAGCCACGAGGTCATGCTGCAGCTGTACAAAACTCTGGTGAGACCGCACCTGGAGTATTGCGTGCAGTTCTGGTCACCGCATTATAGGAAGGATGTGGAAGCTATGGAAAGGGTGCAGAGGAGATTTACTAGGATGTTGCCTGGTATGGAGGGAAGGTCTTACGAGGAAAGGCTGAGGGACTTGAGGTTGTTTTCGTTGGAGAGAAGGAGGAGGAGAGGTGACTTAATAGAGACATATAAGATAATCAGAGGGTTAGATAGGGTGGATAGTGAGCGTCTTTTTCCTCGGATGGTGATGGCAAACACGAGGGGACATAGCTTCAAGTTGAGGGGTGATAGATATAGGACCGATGTGAGAGGTAGTTTCTTTACTCAGAGAGTAGTAAGGGCGTGGAACGCCCTGCCTGCAACAGTAGTAGACTCGCCAACTTTAAGGGCATTTAAGTGGACATTGGATAGACATATGGATGAAAATGGAATAGTGTAGGTCAGATGGTTTCACAGGTCGGCGCAACATCGAGGGCCGAAGGGCCTGTACTGCGCTGTAATGTTCTAAAAAGTCCTATGGGCTTACCTCGCAATTTCTAGCACTCTGAATGAAGATGACACGTTTTGTTGCAATGATAACACTTTGGCTTGTGAACCTCACTTCTACCCTCAGCACCTTCCTTTCTGACCTGAGGAGGTGATCTTGGGGCATTCCCAGCTGTTCCTTCTTGACCCTGGCTACTTGCATTCCTTTCACTCCCCCTCTTTCTATCCTTCTTGGGTTTATGGGGGTGACGGACAAAATAGGTTGGCTTATTCAGAAGCTCAAAATCATCAGTAATCTCTGCTGCTTGCCTAGCTTTCAAAACTTTCAGGTTATCTATGAGTTCTCTCCACTGAAGGAATGGAGTTTTTAAACTCTGCTAAGAGAATCAATTCTCGAAGGTTCTGATATGTGGTTTCTATCTTTAATGCCCAGATTCAATGGTCAAAATTCATTTGCTTCACCCTCTTAAAATCTAAATATGTCTGCCCAGCCAATCTCCGTATGTTTCTAAACTTCTGACGGTAAGCTTCAGGGACTAACTCATAGGCAGCAAGAATAGCCTTTTTTGCCATGTCATAATCTGCAGAAGCCTCTTCAGGAAGCATGGCATAAGCTTCATTAGCTCTGCCTACCAGCCTGCCCTGAATAAGCAATGTCCAGCTTTCTTTTGGCCATTTCATCTGTTTGGCTATTTTTTCAAAAGATATGAAAAATGCCTCTACGTCCCTTTCCTTGAACCTAGGAAGAGCCTGTATAAATTTAAACAACTTCTCGCTGGGTCCTGATCTAAATTCAGATTCTTCCTGACCCAAATTTTCCCTGGAGACTAATCATTTGTCTTAGTTCAATCTCTTTTAACAAAGAACAGTACAGCACAGGAACAGGTCATTTGGCCCTCCAAGTCTGCGCCCATCTTGATGCCTGCCTAAACTAAAACCTTCTGCACTTCCGGGGTCCATATCCCTCTATTCCCATCCTATTCATGTATTTGTCAAGATGCCTCTTAAACGTCTCTATGGTACCTGCTTCCACCACCTCCCCCGGCAACAAGTTCCAGGCACTCACCACCCTCTGTGTAAAGAACTTGCCTTGCACATCCCCTCTAAACTTTGCCCCTCTCACCTTAAACCTGTGTCCCCGAGTAACTGACTCGTCCACCCTGGGAAAAAGCTTCTGACTATCCACTCTGTCCATGCCGCTTATAACTTTGTAAACTTCTATCATGTCGCCCCTCCACCTCCGTCGTTCCAGTGAAAAGAATCCGAGTTTATCCAACCTCTCTTCATAGCTAATGCCCTCCAGACCAGGCAACATCCTGGTAAACCTGTGGAAACAGAAGCAGAGTTAACTTTTCGGGTCAGTGACCCTTCTTCAGAACCCGAAGGGTCACTGACCCGAAACGTTAACTCTGCTTCTCTTTCCACAGATGCTGCCAGACCTGCTGAGTGGTTCCAGCATTTCTTGTTTTTATTTCAGATTTCCAGCATCCGCAGTATTTTACTTTTATCCTGGTAAACCTCTTCTGTACCCTCTCCAAAGCCTCCACGTCCTTCTGGTAGTGTGGCGACCAGAATTGCACACAATATTCTAAGTGTGGCCTAACTAAAGTTCTGTACAGCTGCAGCATGACTTGCCAATTTTTATACTCTATGCCCCAACCGATGAAGGCAAGCATGCCGTATGCCTTCTTGACTACCTTATCCACCTGCGTTGCCACTTTCAGTGACCTGTGGACCTGTACGCCCAGATCTCTCTGCTTGTCAATACTCTTAAGGGTTCTGCCATTTACTGTATACTTCCCACCTGCATTAGACCTTCCAAAATGCATTACCTCACATTTGTCCGGATTAAACTCCATCTGCCATTTCTCTGCCCAAGTCTCCAACCGATCTATATCCTGCTGTATCCTCTGACAATCCTCATCACTGTCCGAAACTCCACCAACCTTTGTGTCGTCCGCAAACTTACTAATCAGACCAGCTACATTTTCCTCCAAATCATTTATATATACTACAAACAGCAAAGGACCCAGCACTGATCCCTGCGGAACACCACGAGTCACATCCCTCCATTCAGAAAAGCACCCTTCCACTGCTACCCTCTGTCTTCTATGACTGAGCCAGTTCTGTATCCATCTTGCCAGCTCCCTTCTGATCCCGTGTGACTTCACCTTTTGTATCAGTCTGCCATGGGGGACCTTGTCAAAGGCTTTACTGAAGTCCATATAGATAACATCCACTGTCCTTCCTTCATCAATCATCTTCGTCACTTCCTCAAAAAACTCAATCAAATTAGTGAGACACAACCTCCCCTTCACAAAACCATGCTGCCTCTCGCTAATAAGTCCATTTGTTTCCAAATGGGAGTAAATTCTGTCCCGAAGAATCCTCTCTAATAATTTCCCTACCACTGACGTAAGGCTCACCGGCCTATAATTTCCTGGATTATCCTTGCTACCCTTCTTAAACAAAGGAACAACATTGGCTATTCTCCAGTCCTCTGGGACCTCACCTGTAGCCAATGAGGATGCAAAGATTTCTGTCAAGGCCCCAGCAATTTCTTCCCTTGCCTCCCTCAGTATTCTGGGGTAGATCCCATCAGGCCCTGGGGACTTATCTACCTTAATGCTTTGCAAGACACCCAACACCTCCTCCATTTTGATAATGAGATGACTGAGACTATCTACACTCCCTTCCCTAGGCTCATCATCCACCAAGTCCTTCTCCTTGGTGAATACTGATGCAAAGTACTCATTTAGTAACTCGCCCATTTCCTCTTGCTCCACACATAGATTCCCTTCTCTGTCCTTGAGTGGGCCAACCCTTTCCCTGGTTACCCTCTTGCTCTTTATATACGTATAAAAAGCCTTGGGATTTTCCTTAATCCTGTTAGCCAATGACTTCTCATAACCCCTTTTAGCCTTCCTGACTCCTTGCTTAAGTTCCTTCCTACTGTCTTTATATTCCTCAGGGGATTCGTCTGTTCCTAGCCGTCCAGCCCTCACAAATGCTTCCTTTTTCTTTTTGACAAGGCTCACAATATCCCGTGTTATCCAAGGTTCCTGAAACTTGCCAAACTTATCCTTCTTCCTCACAGGAACATGCTGGTCCTGGATTCTAATCAACTGACGTTTGAAAGACTCCCACATGTCAGATGTTGATTTACCCTCAAATATCCGCCCCCAATCTAAATTCTTCAGTTCCTGCCTAATATTGTTATAATTAGCCTTCCCCCAATTTAGCACCTTCACCTGAGGACTACTCTTATCCTTATCCACAAGTACCTTAAAACTTATGGAATTATGGTCGCTGTTCCCGAAATGCTCCCCTACTGAAACTTCGACCACCTGGCCGGGCTCATTCCCCAATACCAGGTCCAGTACGGCCCCATCCCTAGTTGGACTATCTACGTATTGTTTCAAGAAGCCCTCCTGGATGCTCCTTACAAATTCTGCCCCATCGAAGCCTCTAGCACTAAGTGAGTCTCAGTCAATATAGGGGAAGTTAAAATCACCCACCACTACAACCCTGTTACCTTTACATCTTTCCAAAATCAAAACTTAAATTCCTTCTCTTCTCTTTCACTTTCTCTTTGAAGTTCAAATTCAAATTTTCTTAATTCTATTGCTTTTTCTTTTTCCCTTTTCTCCAATTCAAATTTCTTCGTTTCTAACTGAATCCTAGCCAATACCACTGCATCACTCTCGGACATACTACCTTCTTGTCTCATGTATTCCCTTTCTTGTTCCTCGTATTGCCCTTCATCTGTATCATCATCATCTTCTTCTTCTACTAATTCCAGATGTTCGGCTATCATGTCAATTATCTCTGCTTTTTCGGCACCTGATTTCAATTCCAACCCCAATCTCGCTGACAATTCTTTTAATTTGCTCTTAGTTAAAGTTATCTAGTCACTCAGGGAAACATTCTGCTATTGCAAAAACTCTGCTACAACCACTAATGCCATAACAATGGTATAGACTGTACCTTATTATACAAGAGACCTGGTTCTTTCATTTTCTTTGTAATTGGTGTCAGATTTAGATCCCAACAGTCGAGTTTCTAATTGCTATGATCCCAGACGCAAGAGCAATTAAATATGATGCCAAACACAAGACCCCAATTTAAATATGTTATCCCAGAGACGAGTAATTAATACGATTCCAAATGTGAACCCTCCAAATTAGTCTGATTCTGATTCCAGAAGTGAGCTACCGAATTAAATATGATTCAACTGCAAGCAGCTCCAGTCAAAGCCCCCAATCAAAATATATGATTCTGATTGTGGTGGGAGAAACGCACTGTTAATTCAATTCCATCCCTCCACAGATTGCCTAACATATCATTTAAAACTTTCCAACTTAAAGAAAGACCCAGCCAAATTGTACCATCTATTAACCCCTGAATGAGGCTAACCAAACCAGGTGTCTTTAAATCAACAAATTAACTGTTTAATTAGAAAAACGAAATTCTTAAACACTACGAAGATATAAACAACATTTAAATTAGAAAAAATTAGAGTCCTTGCAAATTTACGCTCCTGCCAGATGTGAAACAGTCCAAGGTTGCTTGAAGTCCTCATAGCCATCCGATGGGAAAAAAGGTTCTTCAACAGTAGAACAGTCCGTAGTCTAATCCAGAAGTCGAAACTGTTGCTTTCCTTCTCCAGTGTTGAATTTCTACAATTAACCACCTGCAAAGACTTTTTAATGAATCAATTTGGCTTTGGAATTTTTGAGGGATAAAAAATTGTCACAGTCTAATTTCGCTTCCTTCAGTTTAATTCTCAGAGATCTCTGTTTTGGCTTGACTTTTAAGAATTTTGAGAGCGAATAATAAATAAACAGACTAAATTCTCTTCCTTCAGTTTAAATGGTCTGAGAGTACTCCTTTCAGGTGCTAACACACAGCTGTCTGTCTGTTTCCTCTGTTTGAACAGGCTGTTTTTCCACTATAAGCCAGTTCAAAATTAAATTGTAACAAATGTATCTCTCGATGCTCATCTCTCAATGGCTGTATCGAAGGTAACGAGAATGCACCCTTCGAATTGCAGTCTCCGAATTGCCATCTCTCCGGGCAATGAAAATGCATTCTTTGACTCAGCGTCTGGAGCCTGCTGCCTTAAAGCAGTATGGTTCCTTTTCCCAGACTTAAAGGCATACCTTATTCTTCCCAAAAAACTACAGCACCATATCAAAGGAGACAAGTCTGTCATAATTCAACAGAGCAAAATCTGTCATTCTGTAAGTCGATGTTTCTACACAAGAACTGGGAGTGGCCAAGAAGGAAAGCCAATAGCATTCACATCCAAAGGTCTAACATCAGCTGAGATCAGATATGCCAACATAGAAAGAGACCTTTTGGCAGTAGTATATGGAGGCGTGAAATTCCATACATATCCCTATGGGAGAAAATTCATTGTGGAGAGTGATCATTGTCCATTAGAACAGATCCAAAAAAACTTTATGCAGAGCACCAGCAAGACTTCAGAGGATATTCTTGAGGCTTTAGATTATAAAAGAACCAATTGGACAGGTTTTCTTGAGTTTATTGTATTTAAAAGCAAAACTCGATATAAGTAAAATAATAAACTATACTCCAATTTTCACACTGACCCACACAAACACGAGAATCACACATACACAAATAGGTTACAGCATGGAGAAGAATAGATTGGTTGGATTAACGGTCGGAACAATTAAAAAAAAAAGAGTATACAGTCAGTGGAGTCTGGTAATTCAGTTGTCTTCTGGCTGAACTCGGTGGTCCTGAAGTTTCTGGCTGGTAGATGGGGCATTAGGTGATTCACAGAGCATAAGGGAACCAGAGGAGTGAGGATATGGAATCCACCTTCCCAGCAGATGCAGAGGAGAAGGCTATCAATGTCTTTTGAGCTATGGGACCCAAATCACATTTGAAAGGATGAGGAACATCTCATCTACATGCTGGACTCTGAGGTTTAACTCCAAGGTCATGCAGCAGCTGAAAGATGTGAGTCTTGTATCAACAGTCCACATTTTTGCCAACATCAGGGAAACTTTGTATTTGCTGCAGGCAGCAACAGAGCATGTGGAAACTTCATAGGAACATAGAAGCAGGCGTAGGCCATTCAGCCTGTCCAGCCAGCTCTGCCATTCAATTAGATCATGGCTGATCATCTATCTGAACTCCACTTTCCTCATATCCCTTGATGTCATTAGTATCCAGATATCTATCGATTCCTGTCTTGAACATGCTCAATGATTGAGCTTCCACAGCCCTCTGGGGTAGAGAATTCCAAAGATTCACCACCCTCTGAGAGAAGAAATTCCTCCTCATCTCAGTCTTAAATGGCCTACCCCTTATTCTGAGACAATGTTCCCTGGTTCTAGACTCACTAGCCAGGGGAAACAACCTATCTATCTCCACCCTGTCTCGCCCTGTAAGAATTTTTAAAGTTTCCTTGAGATCACCTCTCATTCTTTGAAACTTTAGAGAACTACTAATGTTACTCTGTTTCCGACTCTAAACCTGTCTCCGATTCTTCAATTTTAAGTGCAAAATGGTTGGCCACAAGTTTTAGGATTTCAGGTTTCCTAGCTTTTGGCCACAGAGTAATCTCTAACTGCCCAGCTACGTTCTTCAGCTCTTCAAGAGTTAGGGCTTTTGTTACTTCATTCTGTTGTAGGAAGGTACTGGCCTTGAATGTGGACATTTTAGTGCTCTAGCACAGAAAACCACAAGAAAACCTGTATTGAAGTTTAAAATTTTTTTTGTTAGGGATCAATTTGGTTTCCCGCTTCCACTTTCTCATTTGTTTTTGAGTTTTGACCACGGACACGAGCCCCCAAATTTCTGTTACAATCAAGTGAGGAGGGGTCGAAAGGCTCCCCTCTTGTCCTTCCCTTGTTTGACTGTAACAGGGTTTATTTCTTTTAAAAAGTGGATATGTTGACCAATTCAGTTTAACCCTTTAAGTACTATGATCATAAAAGAACCAGACAGTTTTTCTAGAGTTTAAACAAGAAAGAGGTTAGTTTATTGTATTACGCACCAATTTGCACACACACACACAAACACACACACGCGAGACTCACGCACACACAAATAGGTTACAGAGTGGAGAAAAATAGATTGGTTGGATTAGATTCTGGAACAATAAAAAAGAACAGTAGACAGTCAGTGGAGTCTGGTAATTCAGTGGTCTTCCGGTTGAACCCAGTGGTCCTGAAGTTTCTTACTGGTAGATGTGGCCAACTGGTTCAGAGTTTTCTTGGAGACTGTGATGCAGATGGTTTTCTTCTGTCTGAGGAATGATAGGCTTGGATGTTTCAAATTTGCAAGGTCACCTGGAGAGAGGGAGAGATCGAGAGATAGACCCACTTGGGTCCTTCACTGGTCTATCTCGTGCTTGTCTGTCTAGAGAGAAGGAGCAGCTAGTTTCACGCAGATGGTGAGCTTGTCACATAATGTCATAATTCTCTCTTTTGCAACTTAATTAGATCAGGTGCAAGAATTCCAATATCTCTCATGGGCCCCATTGTTTCAGTAATTACCCCTTGCGTGGTCCATCTCCACCAGTGTTAATGTCCAAGATCGCCTTTAACGTGTTGTTAATGAAGGCAAGGCAGGTAGCCCATTCAAAATTCTCAGGCCATTGTTCTGGTTGAAGATTTACCAGTCCTACATCTCAACCTTGATACATTGGAATGTTGGGTATTTAGATGCAAATTGCAGTGGCCATTTTAACTGTTAGCTGTCATCTTTTATCAGTTGTTTGTCTAATTTTTTCAAGTTTAATTCAGGTTTCCAACCGATGGATTAAAAAAATCATCTTCCAGCATAGCAAGTGCTCATGACAACAGGTAGAAGGAAGTCAGCACTTCAACAACGTGCCAAATCATTGCCTGAGTTGTTGAGAGGACAAATTGTGCATACACAGGACCCAATCCTGAAAACCTGGAAACTCACTAAAGTTGTTAGTAAAGCTGGGACTCCAAGATCATACATCATCAAAACGGAAACCTGTAAGCAGATGAGAAGGAACAGAGTCCATATTCGGCCTACACCAGAACTCATAAAGCCGAGAAGGTCACTAAGCAACATCACCAACCAGCAACACAACATTAGCAACATCACCAGTGAATGACAGAACATCACCAACATCAAGCACGACCTTTACAACACACAGGAGAAACACACACAACACCGCCAGTACAGCACACCAACTCATTGCAGACAGGGATGACGACAACCAAATCCATGAGATGCAGGCACAGCACCTTACCACCGGAACGATATTGTGAATAATGTTTTGAAAGAAAATGAGCCATTGAATAGTTTTAAGGTGTTCAGTATTACAAATTTAATTGTAAAAGTTGATTGTAAATTTTCTTTACAAGAACACAAGAAATAGATGCAGGAGTGGACCGTGTGGCCAATCGAGCCTGCTCCACCATTCAATACAATCATGGCTGATCTTGGGCTTCAACTCCACTTTCTCGCCCACTCACCATATCCCTTGATTCCCTGAGAGACCAAATGCATTCAACAATGGAGCATCCACAACCCGCTGGGGTAGAGAATTCCAAAGAATCACAAGCCTTTGAGTGAAGTAATTTCCCCTCATCTCAGTCCTAAATGATCGGACACTTACCCTGAGACTGTGCCCCCGTGTTTTAGATTCCCCAACCAGCAGAAACAATCTGTGTCTACCCTAGCCAGCCCCTTCAGAATCTTCTATGTTTCAATCAGATCGCCTTTCATTCTTCTAAACTCCAGAGAATACAGGCCCAATTTACTCAGCCTATCATTATAGGACAACCCCATCATCCCAGGGACCAATTTAATGAACCTTCACTGTACTGCCACCAATGCAAGTATATCCTTTCTTAAATGCAGAGACCAAAATTTCACACTGTACTGCAGATGTGGTCCTACCAAAACCCTGTACAATTGTGGCAAGATTTCTTTATTCCTGTACTCTAATCCCCTAGCAATAAAGGTCAGCATGCCATTTGCCTTCCTGTACTGTGCTTGCTTGCTGTACCTGCATTCTAACTTTCTGTGTTCCTTGTACAAGCACCTAAGTCTCTTTGAACATCAACACTTAGAGGTTTCACACCTTTTAAAAGTACTTTGCTTCTCTATTCTTACGATCAAAGTGAATAACTTCACACTTCGCTACATTATACTCCATCTGCCATCTTTGTTGCCCACTCACTTAACCTGTCTATATCTCTTTGTAGCCTCTCTGTGTCCTCCCCACAGCTTACCTTTACACCTAAAATAAAAGCAAAATACTTCAGATGCCGGAAATCTGAAATAAAAACAAGAAATGCTGGAAATACTCAGCAGGTCTGGCAGCATTTATGGAGAGAGAAGCAGAGTTAATGTTTCAGGTCAGTGACCCTTCATTAGAACTGATGAGGGTCACTGACCTGCAACATTAACTCTGCTCCTCTCTCCACAGATGCTGCCAGACCTGTTGAGTATTTCCAGCATTTCTTGTTTTTATTACCTTTACACCTACCTTTGTATCATCAGCAAACTCAATACATTAATCTCTGTCTCTTCATCTAAGTCATTAATAAAGATTGTAAATAGCTGAGGCCCCAGCACTGACCCTTGTTGTAGTCCATTATTCACTGCCTGCCAACTTGAAAATGCCCTGGTTATGCCCACTCTTTGCTTTCTGTCCATTAACCAATCCTCTATCCATGCTAATATATTACCTCCCAACTCCATGAACCCTTATCTTGCCTATTTACCTTTTGTGTGGCACCTTATCGAATGCCTTTTGGAAATCCAGGTATACTACATCTACTGTTACCCCTTTATCTACCCTACTAGTTACATCCTCAAAAAACTCTAATAAATTTGTCAAACAGGATTTTCCTTTAGTAAAACCATGTTTATTGTTCCAATTATACTGTGATTTTCTAAGTGCATTGTTAAGACTTCCTTAATAATAGATCCCAGCATTTTCCCGTCGACAGATGTAAGGCTAATTGGCCTACAGTTCACTGTTTTCTCTCTCCTTCCTTTCTTGAAGAGGTGTAACATTTGTCAACTTCCAATCTGATGGGACCGTTCCTGAATCTAAGGAATTTTGGAAAAATCATAGCTAGTGCATCCATTATCTCCGTAGCTATCCCTTTTAGAACACTAGGGTGTAAGCCATCAGGTCCTGGGGATTTGTTTGATTTTAGTCCCTTAGGTTTCTCCAATACTTTCTCTCTGCTGATATTAATTTCCTTAATTGCCTCACTCTTTTTAGCCCCTAGGATACTGCCCATTTCTGGTATGAAACTTATGTCTTGTACTGTGAAGACAGGCTCAAAATATTTGTTCAACGCCTCTGCCATTTCCTGATTCGCCATGATAATTTCTCCTGTCTCTGCTTGTAAGGAACCAATGCTTACTTTAGCTCCTCTCTTCCTTTTGATATACCTATAAAAGCTCTTACAATCTGTTTTTATATTACTGGCTTGTTCGCTCTCATTCTACTTGTGCCTTTTTTATCAACTTTTTGGGGCCCTTTGCTGGTTTCTAAAACACTCCCAGTCCTCAGGCTTGGTACTCTTTTTTGCAACATTGTAAGCCTCTTCTTTTAATCTAATACTATCCTTAACTTCCTGAATAAGCCACAGTGTGTCTGTCTTGCTGAGTTTTTGTTTTTCAATGGAATGTATTTTTGTTGAATATTTTGAATTGTTTCTTTTAAGGTTTCCCACTGTTCATTTACCACCATACCTTTTAGTCTATTTACCCAACTTACCTTAGCTGGTTCTCTCCCCATACCTATGTAATTGGCTTTAAGTTTAAGATTCTTGTTTGTGATTGGAGTATGGCACCTTCTTAGTAGTCAGGAAAAAAATTAATTTGTTTGGAAAATTTATGCTGATAGTAGAAGACATTACAATTTAAAAAAAAAAGAGGGATGTTATTTGGTTTTATTATCCCAAAATGATTTAGGATCTCTACAGTTTATGCGTATGTATACCCATAATACCACATCGACCACTACTACACTACAGTCTGTGTGATAAACATACATTATATCAGTCCGCCCGCCACACATGTAGAGATGTGTAAAATAAAAGAGATGCAAGCTCTAGTATCTGTGTTAAAAGTATGATTATTTCAAAGCTCTGGGAACGACAAGACATAACACAGATGGTACAAAAATTGGTCACGTGGTTGATAGTGAGGAAGAAAGCTGCAGACTGCAGGAAGATATCAATGGACTGCTCTGATGGCAGGAAAATTGTAAATGGAACTCAATCTGGAGAAGTGTGAGGCAAGGCATTTGGAGAGGACAAACAAGGGAAACAACAAATTTATACTGTCTGAGAACAGAGTGCTGATTGGTTGGCAAGTGGACTCTGATTAGTGGAGGCTTTGCCATGGAGAATGCACCAGTTTACAGTATAAATTTGTTGTTTCCCTTGCATTGGTATTTTTGTGAATTGTCCTGATAAGTGCGACAAAAAGCTTCAACAAAATGTCTCTATTTTCAGCTTTGCTCGAATACACAATAAATGGTAGCATACTGAGAAATATAGAGGAGCAGAGGGACTTTGAATTTAATGGAGGTGTATAAAACTATAAACGAGCCTATACAATGGGTAGGAAGGACTATTTCCACCAACAGAGGCCAATAACCGGGGACATAGATTTAAAATAATTAGTAGACGGATTAGATGGGAGTTGAGGACTTTTTTCACTCAGCTACAGGAGAAATGCTGCGAACAACAGATGCCCCTCTACGTTGCTTTCACTGATCTCACCAAAGCCTTTGACCTCGTCAGCAGACGTGGTCTCTTCAGACTACTAGCAAATATCGGATGTCCACCAAAGCTACCAAGTATAATCACCTCATTCCATGACAATATGAAAGGCACAATTTAGCATAGTGGCGCCTCCTCAGACTCCTTTCCTATCCTGAGCGGCGTGAAACAGGATTGTGTTCTCGCAGCCACACTGTTTGGGATCTTAGTCTCCCTGCTGCTCTCACATGCGTTCAAGTCTTCAGAAGAAGGAATTTTCCTCCACACAAGATCAGGTGGCAGGTTGTTCAACCTTGCCCGTCTAAGAGCGAAGACCAAAGTACGGAAAGTCCTCATCAGGGAACTCCTCTTTGCTGATGATGCTGCATTAACATCCCACACTGAAGAGTGTCTGCAGAGTCTCATCGACAGGTTTGTGGCTGCCTGCAACGAATTTGGCCTAACCATCAGCCTCAAGAAAACGAACATTATGGGACAGGACGTCAGAAATGCTCCATCCATCAATATCGTTGACCACACTCTGGAAGTGGTTCAAGAGTTCACCTACCTAGGCTTAACTATCACCAGTAACCTGTCTCTCGATGCAGAAATCAACAAGCTCATGGGAAAGGCTTCCACTGCTATGTCCAGACTGGCCAAGAGAGTGTGGGAAAATGGCGCACTGACACGGAACACAAAAGTCCGAGTGTATCAAGCCTGTGTCCTCAGTACCTTGCTCTACGGCAGCGAGGCCTGGACAACGTATGTCAGCCAAGAGCGATGTCACAATTCATTCCAGCTTCGCTCCCTCCGGAGAATCCTTAGCATCAGGTGGCAGGACCGTATCTCCAACACAGAAGTCCTCGAGGCAGCCAACATCCCCAGCATGTACACCCTACTGAGCCAGCGGTGCTTGAGATAGCTTGGCCATGTGAGCCACATGGAAGATGGCAGGATTCCCAAGGACACATTGTACAGCGAGCTCGTCACTGGTATCAGACCCACCAGCTGTCCATGTCTCCGCTTTAAGGACGTCGGCAAACGCGACATGACGTCCTGTGACATTGATCACAAGTCATGGGAGTCAGTTACCAGTGATCGCCAGAGCTGGCGGGCAGCCATAAAGGGGGGGCTAAAGTGTGGCGAGTCGAAGAGACTTAGCAGTTGGCAGGAAAAAAGACAGAAGCGCAAGGGGAGAGCCAACTGTGTAACAGCCCCGACAACCAATTTTATCTGCAGCACCTATGGAAGAGTCTGTCACTCTAGAATTGGCCTTTATAGCCACTCCAGGCACTGCTCCACAAACCACTGGCCACCTCCAGGCGCTTACCCATTGTCTCTCGAGACAAGGAGGCCAAAGAAGAGGGTGGTGCGAGTTTGGACCACACTGCCTGACTGGTTGGTAGAGGCAGAAACACTCATCACATTTAAAAAGCACTTGCATATTGACTTGAAGAGCTGTAACCTACAGTCCTGTGGACCAAAAGTTGGAAACTGGGATGAGGCTGGTTAGCTCTTTTTCAGCATAGACACAATAGGCCGAATGGCCGCCTTCCGTATGGTTTAAGTTTCTATGTCGGACGCACACTTGGTGCGGCTCCTTTGTACTTTATGACCTTACAACCCACCAGCGGGCTCGACGCCGTCTCTACGGCAACAACCAATCAACTCCAGCGCGCGTCGTCACCGTGCAACAGCATCAACGAACCCACCGGCGCTACGAGCCCCTGGAAACAATGTTACAAGGTGACAAGAAATACAAAATACCCTCGAAAATAACTTTACAATAGACGGCATTTATCAACATATACTGACATTTCCTTTGCAATTAGTTCTTAAGAAAGTGCGGCGAAGTTGTAGAAATACGCACGGATTTCCCCCACCCCGGGAAATATGGACAATTCATTCGGAGGAATATTCGTGTAGTACCTCGACAGAAATATTATACAATTGAAACGGGCGCTTCCGGTAAGCAGGAGTGTGGGCCGCTCGCAGTATAGTCGTTACCCGGGAGATGGATGGCGTCGGTTGGAATCTGGCGGGTGTGCGCGCTGTACAAACGGATTCTGCTCGCGCACCGGCTGCTACCCGCCGAGCTGCGCGCTCTGGGTGACCGGTATGTCCGGGAGGAGTTCAGGAGGAACAGAGCGGTCGGAGCGCAGGAGGCGAACAGATTCATCAAGGAATGGGAGGTAGGAATGCCTCACCGGGTCTCGGGGGAGGCCGCTCGTGGTGTTACAAACGGGCGGGGAGTGAGAGCCGAGCCTTCTCCTCGGGCTAGAGAGAGAATTGCTTCTGTATTGCACCTTTCAGCCTCCAGGCTGTCCTAAATCTCTTCACAGCCAGTGATTTACTTGAGCTAATGGGCACTGTTATAATGCAAGAAAATGTGAATGTGGCAGCTCATTTACCCACAGGAAGATCCCAAAAAACAGCAGTGGATACTGAGCATATAATCTGTTTTAGTGGTGTTAGTTGATGGATAAATGTTGGCCAGAACACTGGCGGGAATTTCCCTGCTCTTCCAATAGAGCTGTGGGCTTCTTTACATCCACTATGAAGCAGCTGGGACTGCACTGGAGTCTTAAGCCTGGATTATGGACTCAAGTCTCTGGAATGGCTCTTGGAACCAAATCTTCAAAGGTTCGAGGGCTGCTAATGTGAACACCTAGGGCTGGATTTTATGTTGGGTGGACGGGAGCTGGCCACCGATGTAAAAGTCGGTGGCAATCCTGCTTCCGCCTAGCCTGGAGAACCATCCGCATCTTACGGATCCCCAGGCTTTGAGTGTTCCAAGGCGGGACTTCCACCCACTTGAAGGAGGAAGTGTCCCGCCTCTTGAGCTGCCAGCCAACCAATTGCCCTTGAGAAGGTGATGGTGAGCTGCCTTTTTGAACCGCTGCAGTCCTTGGGGTAGAAGCGCTTTTATGAAGGGATTAATTTGCATGATGACACTGGCAACCCAGTGTTATCCTATTGTCCAATCAAAGGAATCATAGCATGGTTGCAGCACAGAAGGAGGCCATTCAACCCGACGAGTCTGGAGCGTCTCTGAAGAATAATTCAGTTAGTCCCATTAATCCGCCTTGCCCCTCTAATCCTGCAATTTATTTATCTTTGGATGCTTGTCCAATTTCCTTTTGAAAGCCACAATTGAATCTGCCTTCAATACCCTTTCAGGCAGTGCATTCCAGATCCTAACCACTTGTGACATTAAAAAAAAAGCTTTTCATGTCGGCCTTTGGTTCTTTTGCCAATCACCTTAAATCTGTGTCCTCTGGTTGTTGATCCCTCTGCCAAAGGAAACAGTTTCTCTATATCTACTCTGCCTAGACCCTTCATGATTTTGAAAACATATTTCAAATCTCCTTTCAACATTTTCTTCTCTAATCTATCCTCGTAACTGCAGTCCCTCTTCCCTTGAACCATTCTCGTAAATTTTTTTCTACATCCTGTTTAAAGCCTTCACAAGCTTCTTAAAGTGCGATGCCCAGAATTGGACACACTACTACAGTTGAGGCCAAACCAATGTTTTAAAAAGGTGGTTCATAACTTCCTTTTGTACTCTCTGGTAAGGAATTTTATGCAGTCTACCGTGGCGGATTTGGTGGTGTGTGGGGTGGTATAATTAGGCAGGAGGTGTTTTTTCGGATTCCCAACGTGGAATATTTTAGAGGAATTAAGTTGGCGGCATTCTGGGGTTCCCCCAGCGCGGTGGTGGATTGCAGCTTTGCGCTCATTTAAATAACATGAATCCTCATTACCCTATGCATAGTTACGATTTAGTCCTACCTGCCAGATTAAGTGAATGGCGAACGATGTTCCTATGCCACCCAGTTCACAAATGTTTCAACGTGGCATGCAACAGTCGGATTTGTGCAGTTGAGCCTTAGGACAGTGGTCTTCTCACTTTAACTCAGACGCTAAACTAAAGCCAGCATTGGAATGGATGTTTCCAGGCCCGGCACCAGGAAGGGTGAATTATCTCAGAGAATGACAGCGTCGGTATGGGCAGGAGCCACATGGAGGATTAGGGATGGGTTGTCGAGGAGGAAGGGTGGGGTTGATTGGGTGCATCGAGCAGTCGGGGAGGGTCGGGTGGGGTTGATCGGATGCTTTGAGGAGTAGGGGAGTGTAGTCAGGTAGGGAAGGGTGGGGCTGATTGAGTGCATTGAGGAGCAGGCGAGGATGGAATGAAGTGTCCAGGTTGCTGAATAGCTGATGTTAGAGTCATAGAGCTTTACAGCACAGAAACGGGCCTTTCAGCCCAATGCACCTGCGCCAACAATGATGGTGATGGTGAAGATGCAGGGGTGCTGGGTGGATTAGATCAGTACTGTGAGAAGATATTTGGCAAGTGCCGAAAGGGAGGGATGAGTGCTGTTGACATCGGGGAGCTGTGGGGCAAATTGAGGATACTGGCTAGCAGAGGGAACAGTTGCAGTTAATGGGGGCAAATGGATTCTGTGAGGAGAAGGGCAAGACTAATGGGTGGTTATTCGACTGCTTCATATGGAGGGGAATGGGACTCGGCAACAATTGTCAGTTTGATGTGAGGAGGTTCAAGGATAAGAGTTGTAAGAATTTTAACAGGGAGTCTCACTTCCCTCCAAGGTCCTGATCCCGCACTGAGTATCAATGGCACAAAACAAACTTTGGAAACAAAGTTTGATTACAACCAGGTGAGAAAGGTGTCTAGGGGTTCCTCTCAGCCTTCACCTCGTCTTACCGTAACGGGGTTTAATTTTAAACACGCCGTGTTTCTAGCTCCCCCTTGGTGAATCCTTGTTCACCGCTTTCCAATTATAAGACAAAGAAACCAGCACAAACAGACTTTCTTAGGTTTAAAGAAGAAAAGTTGAAATTTATTAAACTTGAACTTAAACTCTAATTTAGTTGACGCCTACGGATACATGACGTACCTACGCTAGCATGCATACGCGATACACACATACAAATAGAGACAGAAAAGAGCAGAAGAACAATAAAGTGGAAACGTTTGAGGCAATATCTGAAGAGTTTTTGTTACGGTTCTTCGAGCTCACTGTAGAATCCTTGGTTGTCGGTAGATCTTGCTTTTCATTGGGGCCCAGTATTTTTCTTAAACCTTGTTCACTTTAGGAGACTTTTCTCTCTTGGGGTTCATGTGTCTTCAGTGGATTCAGAGGCTTGTGAGAAAGAGATGGGGGCAGACAGGAGAGATCTTCTCAGTCCAGGAGCAAACCAACACTCTGAGTTCAAACTGTTTGTACAATTCAGAAAAACCCAGGTTGCCAAGCATGTTAGTCATGTGACTAACTGGTCTGACCACGTCTTGGATTGTATCACCTTAGCAATCTCTGGAATACTCCTCTTACACACAATACCTGGTGATCAAGGTCCATTGTGGGTTGAATGTGTCAGGGAATGGTCCTTTGTCCTTCCAGCCACTCTTTGTTAATATGCACATGTATTTTCCAGCCACGGCTGATCTGTTTAACAAGTCCTTTCTTCACTCCAGTAACAGTTTAAAATCAATGTTCATGACAAACTTAATGTGCTTTATTCCTGGCAGCTGGGGGCCTAGCATGACACTTCCACTTTATGTGGAACACCTTTATTAATTCACCAAACAATAATATATATTTACAACACCAGTTGCTTAGTAGACCCGTGTTCAGAAACTTGTTCCTGGGTGGTCAGATCCGCTGAACGATATCTTCGCACGACTTCCTGTGACTGACCATGTTGCATTTCCGGGCTGCAGCTACAATGTCCTTGTGAGCTGTGGCTTTATACCCCTTTCTGACCCCGGTCCTTTGATGTATAAGGTAATGTTTTGAATTTGGTCATCCTATTGGGTTTCAGTGCCTTATCAATCCCACCCTAGCTATGCAAGACCACCTGCATGTGGTCAAATCCTGCTCTCAGCATTGGGAGTTCAGAGGTGCATACCATCCATGGATTGATATCTGCATCTTGATAAGTCAAGAAGGAAACCATTGAAGCCTATTTCAAAAGGCCATTGTCCATGAGAGTGGTTGTAGACAAGTTGACTGATGTTGTAACAGCCCAGGCTGCCACATCAGTAGCATATCCTGACTTGTCTTTTATTTTTAAAAAGTCCAATATGAACCCCAGTGATGATATCTTCGGTCAGAATTCTCCTCCCTTCGTCCCGATGTCCTTCGCCTCCAAGTTTTTACCACCAGTGATTTCATCTACTGACCTGTAGACAAGGACAGCTGGGCAGAAAAGTCTGCAGCCTTCGGCGCCATCGCTGGGTCCCGAGAGGGCAAGGGGTGACCGACTGTACTCTTGTGGCTATTAGAGCTCCCTGGGACCAGCCTGCTGTCTTTGTCAATCGCAAAGGCTTCCACGCTTTAAACATACAGCTGGTTTGTGACCACAAGAGAAGAATCATGCATGTTTGCGCACATTTCCCAGGGAGCTGTCATGATCCTTACATTTTGAGGAACTCTCAGTTGCCAGCAGTTTTCGAGGAACCAGCTGAAGTGGACAGATGGATCCTGGATGACGAGCATTATCTGCTTTGTACATGGTTGATGACACCAGCACGTTATCCCCAAAGTGCTGCTGAAGAGAGATACAGTGTCACTCACGCATCCACCAGAGCCATCATTGAACACACCATTGGCACGGTGAAAATGCGATTTCGTTGCCTTGACCGGTCTGGAGGAGCTTCAGTGTACGCCACAGAGGGTGTCACGAATAATCGTCTGCTGTGCCTTGCACAACCTTGCAATTCGACGTGGCAACATTCTGCAGACGGGAACAGGGGGAGCACAGTCCTCCTTAGATGAGGGTGGCTATTGTCATGCAGACCCCCACCTGTCAAGAATGAGACACATTCATTTTGCCACATAAATGTTGATTTTTAAACTGTTACTGGAGTAAAGAAAGAACTTGTTTTTAAAAAAAAACACACCCTTAACTGGAAAGATATTTGCATAGTAACAGATAGTACTTGAAAAGGACAAAGGGGACACGCCCTGCTTCAATTTAATCCACATGGACTTTTGATTACCAGACATTGATGGTGGAGAAGCTAACATTCCAGGTTAACTGCTAAGGTGGTTGAATACACAAACAGACGTGGTCAGACCAGTTTAGTCACATGACTGGCGGTTGGAGTATTTTTGAATTTGTACTTGGCACAGAGTTTTAAAACTGAGAAAGCTGTTTGCTTCTGGACTGGAAAAGACCTCTCTCCTGTCTGCTCTTATCTCGGTCTCACCAGCTTCGGAAACCATTGAAGACACAGGAACCCCAAGAGAAAAAAGTCTCCTAAGTGAACAAGGTTTAAGGAGAATGCTTGGCCCCAACGAAAAGCAAGAATTACATACAAGCAAGAGCTACCTACAAAAGGACTACAGTGAGCTCGAAGCACAGTAACTAGAAACTCTTCTGATATTGCTGCAAACCTTGCTACTTTATTTTTTCTTCTCTTTTGTGTCTCTCTTTTAATGTGCGTATGCATGCTAGCGTGGGCGCGGCGTGTATCCGTAGGCGTTAACCAAATTAGAGTTTAAGTTTTTAAGTTTTAATAAAATTTCACTTTTCTTCTTTAAACCTACAAAAGCCTGTTTATGCTCATTTCTTTGCTTTATAATTGGAAAGTGGTGAACAAGGATTTACCAAGACAGAGCTCAAAACACGGTGTGTTTGAAAATTAAAATCCTGTTACGATAAGACCAGGTGAAGGCTGAATGAGACTCCTAGACACACTTCTCATCTGGTCGTAACACTATGAAGAGGGTGAGGAGAAGGACAGCAATGACAACGATGCTGTGTTGGATATGAGGGCCATGGAGAGAGATGCAAGGGACAACAGGGAGAACCTCATTTATGCAATGTCAGCCAACATTAAACCATGTCCAGGAAGGTTGGGAGGAGAAACATAATAATTTCCTACACAAATCCCCTTTTGCATGAGGTCTTATTCATCTCTGCAATCTTAGCAAAGCGTTGCTGCGCTTTCATATGATTGGCATTTGAAATCATCTATGGGCTACGATGAATGCGACTGCACAGTACTGCAAGCAGCGTTATGATAGTAGAAAACAAAAGTATGGCATGATAGTATTGGAATATAACTCCTTTATTCAAAAAGGGAGGGAGACAGAAAGCAGGAAACTACAGGCCAGTTAGCTTTACATCTGTCATCAGGAAAATGTTAGAAGCTATTATTAAAGACTTTATGGCTGGGTACTTAAATCCAATGTAATCAGGCAGAGATAACATGGTTTTGTGAACGGGAAATGTTTAACTAATTTATTGGAGTTGTTTGCAGATGTAACATGTGCTGTGGACAAAGAGGAACCGGTGGATGCACTGTACTTGGATTTCCAGAAGGCATTTGATAAGGTGCCACATCAAAGGTTATTGTGAGAAATTAAAACTCATGGTGTAGGGGGTAGCACATTGGCATGGATAGAAGATTGGCTAGCTAACAGGAAAGAGAGAGTAGGCATAAATGGGTCATTTTCTAGTTGGCAAGACGTAACGACTGGTGTGCCACAGGGTTCAGTGCTGGGGCCTCAATGTTTTACAATTTGTATGAATGAGTTGGATGAAGAGACTGAAGGTATGGTTGCTAAATTTGCTGATGACACAAAGATAGGTAGGAAAGTAAGTTGTGAAGAGAACATAAGGAGACTACAATAGATAGGTTAAGTGAGTGGGCAGAGATCTGGCAAATGGAGTATAATGTGGGAAAATGTGAAATTATCCATTTTAGCAGGAAGAATAAAAAAGAAGCATATTCTCTATAAGGTGGGAGATTGCAGAGCTCTGAGGGACCTGGGTGTCCTAGTGCATGAATCGCAAAAGGTTAGTATGCAGGTTCAGCAAGTAATTAGGAAAGCTAATAGAATGTTATTGTTTATTGTGAGATGAATTGAATACAAAAGTAGGGAGGTTATGCTACAGTTATATGGGCATTGGTGATACCACATCTGGAGAGCTGTGTATAGTATTGGTCTCCTTATTTAAGGAAGGATGCAAGTGTGTTGGAAGCAGTTCAGAGAAGGTTGACTAGACTAATACCTGAAATGGGCGGGTTGTCTTTTGAGGAAAGATTGGACAGGCTAGGCTTGCATCTGCTGGAGTTTAGAAGAGAAAGAGGAGACTTGATTGAAACATATAAGATCCTGAGGGGTCTTGACAGGGTGGATGTGGAAAGGATGTTTCCTCTTGTGGGAGAATCTAGAACTAGGGGCTCGCTGTTTAAAAATAAGGGGTCGTCCATTTAAGACAGAGATGAGAATTTTTTTTCTCTGAGTGTCGTGAGTCTTTGGAACTCTCTTCCTCAAAAGGCAGTGGAAGCAGAGTCTTTAAATATTTTAAAGGCAGAGGTGTAAAGATTCTTGATGAGCAAGGGGGTGAAAGGTTATCGGGGGTAGGTGTGAATGTGGAGTTGAGGATACAATCAGATCAGCCATGATCTTATTGAATGACGGAGCAGGCTCAAGGGGCCCAGTGGACTACTCCTGCTCCTAATTCATATCTTCATATTAGCAGCTGAGGTGGAGGCAGTCTACTCAGTGCGCTGCCCCGTTTCTGTTAATGATCAGGGCGGTCGTCCTCTGGAGGAACAGGACCTCGATGGTTCCATTCTGCTGGGGGTCGGCAGCAGTGGGACTTGAGTATCCCCCTATGTGCTCGGCTGCTGGAGGTGAGGAGGTCAGTATCGAGGAGGGAGGATGAGACCCCACTCATCCTGGGGTGTCAAGACAGGAAGGCCCCGGGGAAGCTGGCAGGCGCTCCTCCTCCACAATGGCACTTGCCTGACTCCCTAAGGGAAGCCCAGGTTCCACGTCCCCCTCTTGCTTAGACTCCTGCATGGAGCCCATGGTAACAACAGGTGCAGGTCAGATCACATATGGCTCGAGTGCTCAACCAGACTCACTACGGAGCTCTCCAGACTCTTGACTGAGGAAGCCATACGCTCAAATGCCTGGGACATGGCAGACGTAATGGCACGCGCAAAGCCACGCATGACCTCAGGCATCTTCGACATATTTTCCACATGGTTTTGCTGCACCTCCAGTAGACTTCTTGTTGCAAGAAACAGAGGATTATCATGAGCGTGTGGCTGAGCAGGGGCCTGTTCCTCAGCAATCCTCCGATTGTCAGGGGACCCAGCTGGCACATGCTTCCTCAGCTGCTGGGACTTGGCTGTGTCGTGCACACCAGCTTGTGACCCAGATTCTAATCTTAAACCCCCCCATGGACCATGTGGATATATCTGCGCTGGCGGAGGTGGAAGAAGAGGTAGGTGACGGTGCATTCTCTGGGGCATTGGCAGCTTCTTCCGCTCCAGAGGAGGATTCATGGGCCACACGGCGTTCTGCTACTCGAGTACCACAAACAGAGGCACTTTAAGCAAGCGCTTCACATGGGTTCACACAATTTCCTTCCGTTTCCACATATGGCTGCAAGAGCAGAGATGACACCTCATCCTTACACCTTGTGGCTCCTGCCTAACCATCTCCATTCACCCTGCCTTCCTGCTCTCTCGCGATCTCCGAGGCCTCCTCCTTGGCCTTGGTCAGCAGCCTGATGTCAGGGAACTCCCCTCCCGTCTTAGCATGTTGGTGCTGATTGTGGCTTTGTTTCTCCTGCAACAGACAGTGCAGATTTAATGACATGGCAAATGATGCATCACAACGATTGCATACATGCATCAACATCACTCATTCTGCATTTGCTTTCGCACGACACATCCTATCACATAAACAATGCCAATCTTCATTTATTAGATGGCACCTAGGCTGCTCTCGCATTTGATTGCATTCTTTGCATACCATCTGCTTTAAAGACATCTAGCCATGGAAGAAATCAATGGAGCAGCCTTGCCAGGGCAACTTACTCTCGCTGATCTGAGCAAGTCATTGATGTGCTTGCAACATGTACTCTTATTCTAAGAGTTACCGCACGGTTCAAGACCTCCTCCACTACCTCCAACAAGGCTGCCTTGGTGAGGTGGTAGGGTCTTCTGACTCCATCTGCAGGGAAGAGGACCTCCCGTCTTTCCCTGACAGCCTGGAGGAAAACCTGCAGGGAGGCATCACTGAACCATGGGGCGGGATGCTGCCTGCTGACTGCCATGTCATTCACTTTGGCTGTAGGGAAAGTAAATGATGCACAGTGACTCCTGACAACACAGAGCATGCGCAGAGTGATACGGACCTCATCAGTGCGTGCGAACATTTGCCAGCTTGCCAGTATGAATGCGTGCGTTGACGTCACCACGCAATGATGTCCTCACCCCTCAATAGCCAATATCACCGGCTCCGTTCCCCCTAACAGTATCCCGCTCCCTCCCGCCATCCCCGCTTCAATCACTGCTTTAAATTTCCCGCTCCATCCTACCTGTTGATCTTTCGTTCGAATTTATCTAGGATGTCTGTTCTCAACCTACTGAAATTGGCCCTCCTCCAATTAAGCATGTTTCTCGAGATTTCATCTGGTCTTTTTCCATAGCTAATCTAAACCTTTATGATACTATGATCACTGTTCTGTAAATGTTCCTCTACTGTTACTTGATCCACTTGACCAACTCTTTCCCCAGAACCAAATCCAGCAATGCCTCCTTCTTTGTTGGATAGGGAAAGGTACTGGTGAAGAAACTTCTCCCGAACTCGCTTCAGAAACTCTTGTCCATTTCTGCCCTTCACACTATTGCTATCCCAGTTTATGTTAGGATTATACCCCACTATCACAACTCAATAGTTCTTGCGCCTCTCTATAATTTCCTTGCAAATTTGCTCCTCTACATTTTTCCCACAAGTTAGTGGCCTATAGAATAAAATCAGTAGTGTAAAGGTACCTCTGTTGTTTCTTCTTTCTCACCAAATATTTCTGTCCTTGACTGCTCCAGGACATCCCGTCTCTCCAACACTCATATTCTCCTTAATCAATACTGCCGTCCTTTCGTTCTGTCCTTTCGTTCCCTCCCCTTTCCCTCCCCGCCCCTTTCCTCCCCTCCCCGCCCCTATCCTCCCCTCCCCGTTAAGTAATAGTAAGTTACAGATTCTTCGCTCTGAGTTTGACACACTTCCCTAGCTTAAATAGCAAAGAAAAAATTGCGATACCCACCAGCCAATCACCCACCTGTCCTGTGATGTCACTCGTTTTTTTTGTTGATGATTTGAAGCTCTGGCTCCTAACCTCACCCCGCAGATCTCTCTCAGACCTGGTTTTATCTCCTGCCGCTCCTCTCACTCCCCCGCAGGTCTGCTCTTGGACCTGGCTTGCCCTCGCAGGTCTGCTCTCTGCTTTCCTGCGGGCCGTGCTCAGGCTGTCTTTATATCCTGCTGTTTCTTTCGCCAGTCTGTAGCTAGTTAGTTGGGAATGATGAGTAGCGGGAATATTTTGATCTCCTGGAGCCTTGCTTGATTGTTTTAACAGATCAGAGAGGTATTTCCCATCGCTATTCCTAATTGGAAACCGGTTTCATCCTCTGTTGCTTTTACCTTTCCCCAGGATATTGTGCAGTTAAGGGGTGGTTAAATGATGTATTTGGTTCCGCTATATCTGGATGAGGTCAGCTTGACTGAATATGGGACCCTTACAGCAATGGAAGCTAGGAATTGTAAATAACGTACCAAATCTTGGCCACTATATATTAATAGGAGGTAGCAACTGTAATTATATATTATCAGACCCTAGCTCACACCTCTGCTTTTCCAACTGTGGTGTACAGTGTATCTTCCCTCCACTCTGTCAGTAACAAAACATATGGCTACCTTGACCCTAGTTCTCTGGAATTCCTCAGAGAACTACCACTATCAAAAGCATTTTTAAATAGAGTCAGAATGATATAGCACAGAAAGAGGCTGATTGGCTTATCATGTCTGTGCCGACTCTAAAAGTGCTATCTAATTAGTCCCATTCCCCTGCCATTGCCCATCGCCATGCTACTGTTCCCCTTCAAGTATTTATCCAGTTCCCTTTTGAAAGTTACTATTGAATGTGCTTCCACCACCCTTTCAGGTTGTGCATTCTATATCATAATAACTGGTGTGTAAAAGAAAATCTCAAAAAGTTGCTTTTATAGTTGTTTTGGAGAATAAAGTTGCACACTAACAAGAACTGTACCCCCAACTTGCGTTATCCATTTGAGGAGACGAGGGACAATAGTTGGATCCACCTTTTACAAATTCATGCTGACCCTCCCTAATTAACTCAAAGCTCTCCAAGCGCCTGTTGATTTTTTTTCAAATGCTCAAAGATAAGACCTTTATGTTTTTGGGTATTTTTTTAATCTTCATTTTAAACTTTACAGCTTCTGTATTTTAGATTACTCTTGCAGATGAGGCACAGCTCTACATATGACCAAGGGTGGGAAAATGTGAAGTTGTTCACTTTGGCAGGAAGAATAAAAGAGCAAAGTATTTCTTAAACGGGGAACGACTGCAGAATTCTGAGGTGCGGAGGGATCTAGATGTTCTAGTGCATGAGTATGCAGGTACAGCAAGTAATAAAGAAGGCTAATGGAATGCTATCCTTTATTGCAAGAGGAATTGAAAATAAAAGTAAGGATGTTATGTTTCAGTTATACAAGGCATTGGTGAGGCCGCATCTCGAATACTGTGTGCAGTTTTGGTCTCATTTAAGGAAGGATATGAATGCGTTGGAGGCGATTTAGAGGAGGTTTACTAGATTGATACCTGGAATGAGTGGGTTGTCTTATGAGGAAAGGTTGGACAGACCGGGCTTGTTTTCACTGGAGTTTAGAAGAGTGAGGGGAGACTTAATTGAAGTATATAAGATCCTAAGCAGTCTTGACAGGGTGAATGTGGAGAGGTTGTTTCCTCTTGTGGGTGAGTCCAGAACTAGGGGTCACTGTTTTAGGACAGAGACGAGGAGAATTTTTTTTCTCTTGAATGTTTTGCGACTTCGGAATTCTCTGCCTCAGAAGGTGGTGGAGGCGGGGTCATTAAATATTTTCAAGGCGGAGGTAGATAGATTCTTGTTAGGCAAGGGAATCAAAGATTATCAGGGATAGATGGGAGTGTGGAATTTGAGACAGAAACAGATCAGCCATGATCTTATTAAATGGCGGAGCAGGCTCAACTGGCTGAATGACCTACTTCGATGGCATCTTCATTAACCCTGTTATCTAGGTAAGCTTTCAGTAACATGCCAAGGATAACATAAGAAAGCCTCCATTAATTACTTCAGCTAGTGGAATAATCTTATACCTCCAAAGTATCTTTCTGCTATCTATGAAAATTGCATAGCTTCACTGCACCAGACATAGTTTAATACAATCAAAAATTTAACAGTAATGCATTTACAGTAGAAATTATACTATTTAGCTCCTTGAAGGATACCAAATAACAATCTTCATATGAAATTATTCTTTTGAGTGTATTTATTTTCTATTTTTCACCAATATATCAACTACACTGGCCTGATTGAAGATTTCAAACTAAATTTCTGAATTTACAAATTCAGCTTACTTAAATACCCTTGAAACTATTGCAACAGCTTCTTTTTAAATAACCAATTCCACTCAAAAGGAGCTTCCCGCAGTGCATGTATCTGAATCATTCAGCCATGTTTATATTTGAATTAAGTAGCTTGGTCCTCTCTCAGTCAAATCTCAACATTTGTATTCATTTAGGCTGGGACATAGAATGTAACTCTTGCTGGCTTTTATACTCCTTATGTATTGTGATTGAATTTAAAAGAACAGGCAAATTGTAATATTTAATTTCTGTCACATAAACCAGTATGCTGCTTTTTTTGAGTATTCATAGAATGCTACTGCACAGAAAGAGGCCACTTGACCCATCAAATTTGCACCAGTATTTTTCACGAGTCAACCCATCTAACCTCACATACCTACTCAATCTCATTGTCCTTTAATATTCCTCTGTTTCAAGGAACTAATTTCATTTGTAAAGTAATTATGGACACAAACAAGGTCACGGCAGAGAATTTCACATTCTAGTCACGCTCTGATCGTTTTGCAATAACCACTGTTTGAAAGGAGTCCATGTGAACATCAGGTAAGAAAGATAAGACTCAAAAGCTATATCCTCCACAACCACATAGGTTTATCAAATTTCCTGGTCTAGGGTCATGTACATAGAAAGGCTTTCGGAGGGCAGTGGTTGTACGTGGAGTATATTACAGGATGAATTAATACTTCTAGGGGCAAAAAAAGATTGATGTAGAATCTGACTCGTATAGATTTTCATTTTCTTCTTTGTTTGCATTAAATAGTAAATCTTCTGCATCTTCAATCGTAGCAAGGTACTTGGCTTCACACAAATGCAGATCCAAAAATTATAGGTGGAGTGTCTATGATGTTTTGATCCATGCTATTGGGGCTAAGTACCCATGATTATACCCTGGTCATTTCTTTCATTTTCAGTTAGGAAAGGACAGGGTTAAAAGTTTGCAATACTCATGACCTCAATAATTTTAGAAAAATGTAGCTGCGCTGCGAATGTATGGCGATTTTTAACTTTTTTTTTTCACCTGGCTGTGATGAATGAAGTGTTAAAATAATCAGACAAAGGAGCATTTACTTTTGCTAAAATCGTATCGCTAAGACAGTGACTTTGTTCACCTGCCCTCTGGTTCTCTGAGCTCTTCCAAAACATATTGGGTTTGTTTTGTGAATTGTTCTGTAAAACTGCCTGTTTAGAAATTTCCTGATTAATGGATCCATCTATCAGGATTGAAACTGAGATTTTTGAAACTTTCTACATTTGCTTTTTGCAAGCAAGAACAGGAGTGGTTTCCCACAGGAATGGTGAAATAGATTAGATGTAAAATTACGATATTACCTCAAAGGCAAAATACTGCAAATGCTGGAGATTTTAAATATAAGCAGAAAATACTGGAAGTACTCGGCAGCTTCAAGAGCATCTGTGGAAGAAGAAACAGAGTTAACGTTTAAGATCGATAACCTTTCATCAGAACACAAGCAGCACTGGTGACACCCATCATTCTTTACCAAAATAATTTTGACGATTCTGTTTAACTTCAGCATGGTTTTTATTCTGGTATCATGTAATAAGATCCAGCAGGTGGAAGAGTAAGCCCTTGTAAACTGCAAAAGAGCATCTGTCACCAGTACTCCATGGAGACAGATCTCTTGTGGGATAACAGCTTCAGCAATAGGCTTGTTTCTTTATTACTTTAATAATTAACTCTTTTATGTATAAATAAAAACAAAAAGGTTAACGTTCTTATGCCTTGATTCATGTCCTGTCTTCCTGCTTTGCCCGTCTTGCTCCAGAATGTCTGTTCAATCACAAACAAGACCCTTGTCATCTGCAACCTTATTGTGCAGGATTACATCCTGGCTTTCACTGACCATTGACTCCCAGATGGAGACACCTTGCCCCTTGTTAAAGCATTACCACCTGTCTATACTTCCCACCACCTGCCACACCGTGGTTGCAGTGTGGCTCATATCACTCTGGGCTCTCCTGCTCCATCGGTACTTCCTCCACTTTTCAGCCCTGCCTGTTTTTTCATCACTTTCTCCATCCTAGCTGTTCCTTCTGGTATGGCTACCATTTTGCTATATTAATTCCCAAGGGGTGCAGACGTATTTATCTGGCACACAAATGGTTTAGTCATCCATCACTAAACCTGGCTGGACTACCAATGCTATCAGGTCTCGCTGTCCTCTGACAAAACTGTTTACTCCAAGATCATCCTGGAAAGCAAAGATAATCCCTAGCTTCTTTACTTCACTACCATGACTCCTTAAACCTAAACCCCTCTGCCCTGCCTCTTCCATTCTCATGCCCAACAAGTGCAAGGAACTCATAGATAACTTTGTCACTGATTGAGACCATTCAGCTGCATTTCCTGCTTCCCCTTTCACCTTGTCTACCAAGCCACTTCTTCCCCCCCCCCCCCAAGCTGCCTCTGTCTTAGTCATGAACCCTTATCTTTCTCTTGTTTCTCTCCTATGTCTCTTGTGCTATCTAAGTTCAACTTGTCTGAGACCCACCTCCTGCTCTCTTGACCACATCCCAGTTAATCACACAACTTCCCTTTATGGTCCTCCTGAAACCTCCGTTCCTCTGACTTTGGTCTCTTTTGCATCACCCCCACTTTTTTCCCCACCATTGGCGGCCAGACCTTCAGCCTGCTATGCCAGGTGCTCTGGAATTCCCTCCGTATACTGCCCTGCCTTTCCACATCCCTCTCCTTCTTTAAGACCCTCCTTAAAGCCCACCTCTTTGACAAAGCTTTGGTCATCCAATGTAATAGTTTCAAATTTTGTTTGACAATTTTTTTCCTGAAAGCCTCTGCTTAGGTCATTATCCTATATTAAAGGGGTTACATAACTTTTAGTTGTTATAAAAATTGAATTTATCCAATCTGAATGGGATTTTAGCATCATTTAAAAATAGGTTATCTAGTAATTTATCATATTACTGTGCACAAATTGGCGGTCATGTTTGCCTACACTAAATATGGAGCAATTTAGTTAGTTCACTGTTGTTCACACTTTGGCTATTATATTTTGCTGCTTTGTATTGTTTGGTAGTTTTCTCACTTGTCGAATCATATTTGGAGGACAAGATCATATCTATGTTTGAGGCGATCTGGGCCCTGATGGTCAGTGCCTTCAACGTTAACAGCAAAAACATCAAGAGCTAATGGCTAAGGGAGTAAACCCGACAAAAGCTGGAGTGGACCCCCCATTAGGTGGTTGGTGTTTCTCTCATGTTAGCACCTTCTGGCAGCTCCTGCAACCGAATAGGCCCCAGATATATAGGCTTTCGTCTTTCCTCTGGACACCAGCTTACGAGGTTGAGAGGGGGGTGCAGATGCTCAGCAAGTCTGCACCTTCTAAAACTATGCCTAGGCTACACAGTAAACAAAGAAAAGTAACCTGCTGGCTTCGAAGCTGGCTGGGATCATATTTGAGTGATTGGCTCAAATCAAACAACAAAACAAGGTGAGTTTTTTTGGCGCACAGGGCAACTGAACTATAGCCACATAAATACCACGGCTACAAGAGCAGGTCAGAGGCTAGGAAAACTGCGGTGAGTAACTCACCACCTGACTCCCCAAAGCCTGTCCACCATCGACAAGGCACAAGTCAGTCTGCTTGATTGGCACCCCATCCACAAACATTCACTCCCTCCACCACCAACGTGCAGTGGCAGCAGTGTGTACCATCTAGAAAATACACTGCAGCAACGCACCAAGGCTCCTTAGACAGTACCTTCCAAACCCGTGACTGCTACCACCTAGTAGACAAGGGCAGCAAATGCATGGGAACACCGCCACCTGCAAGCTTCCCTCCAAGCCACACACCATCCTGACTTGGAACTATATCGTTGGTCCTTCACTGTCACTGGGTAAAAACCCAGACGCTGCAATCACTATCCCTGGGTATGTCCTGTCCCACTGGCAGGACAGACCCAGCAGAGGTGGTGGCACAGTGGTATACAGTAGGGAGGGAGTTGCCCTGGGAGTCCTCAACATCGACTCCAGACCCCATGAAGTCTCATGGCATCAGGTCAAACATGGGCAAGGTAACCTCCTACTGATTACCACCTATCGCCCTCCCTCAGCTGATGACTCAGTACTCCACCATGTTGAACACCACTTGGAGGAAGCACTGAGGGTGACAAGGACGCAAAATGCACTCTGGGTGGGGGACTTTAATGTCCATCACCAAGAGTGGCTCGGTAGCACCACTACTGACCGAGCTGGCCGAGTCCTAAAGGACATAGCTGCTAGACTGGGTCTGTGGCAGGTGGTGGGGGAACCAACACGAGGGATAAACAGACTTGATCTCGTCCTCACCAATCTGCCTGCTGCAGATGCTTCTGTCCATGACAGTATTGGTAGGAGTGGCCACCGCACAATCCTTGTGGAGATGAAGTCCCGCCTTCACATTGAGGATACCGTCCATCATGTTGTGTGGCTCTATCACCGTGCTAAATGGGATAGATTTCGAAAATATCTAGCAATGCAAAACTGGGCATCCATGAGGCACTGTGGGCCATCAGCAGCAGCAGAATTGTACTCAACCACAATCTGTAACCTCATGGCCCAGCATATCCCCCACATTACCATCAAGCCAGGAGACCAACCCTGGTTCAATGAAGAGTGCAGGAGGGCATGCCAGGAGCAGTACCAGGCATACCTCGAAATGAGGTGTCAACCTGGTGAAGCTACAACACAGGACTATCTGCGTGCCAAACTGCGGAAGCAGCATGCGATAGACAGAGCTAAGCGATCCCATAACCAACGGATCAGATCTAAGCTCTGCAATCCTGCCACATCCAGCCGTGAATGGTGGTGGACAATTAAACAACTAACTGGAGGAGGTGGCTCCCCAAATATCCCCATCCTCAATGATGGGGGAGCCCAGCACATCAGTGCGAAAGATAAGGCTGAAGCATTTGCAACAATCTTCAGCCAGAAGTGCTGAGTTGATGATCCATCTCAGCCTCCTCCTGAAGTCCCCAGCATCATAGATGCCAGAGTTCAGCCAATTCGATTCACTCCGCGTGATATCAAAAAACGACTGAAGGAACTGGATACTGCAAAAGCTATGGGCCCTGACAATATTCCGGCAATAGTACTGAAGACCTGTGCTCCAGAACTTCCGTGCCCCTTGTCAAGCTGTTCCAGTACAAGTACAACACTGGCATCTACCCTGCAATGTGGAAAATTGCCCAGGTATGTCCTGTACACAAAAAGCAGGACAAATCCAACCCAGCCAATTACCGCCCCATCAGCCTACTCTCTATCATCAGTAAAGTGATGGAAGGTGTCATCAACAGTGCCATCAAGCGGCACTTGCTTAGCAATAACCTGCTCAGTGATGCTCAGTTTGGGTTCCGCCAGGGCCACTTAGCTCCTGACCTCATTACAGCCTTGGTTCAAACATGGACAAAACGCCTGAACTCAAGAAGTGAGGTGAGAGTGACTGCCCTTGACATCAAGGCAGCATTTGACTGAGTATGGCATCAAGGAGCCCTAGCAAAACTGAGGTCAATGGGAATCAGGGGGAAAACCCTCCGCTGGCAGGAGTCATACCTAGCGCAAAGGAAAGGAAGATGGTTGTGGTTGTTGGAGGTCAATCATCTGAGCACCAGGACATCACTGCAGGAGTTCCTCAGGGTAGTGTCCTAGGCCCAACCATCTTGAGCTGCTTCATCAATGACCTTCTTTCAATCATAAGGTCAGAAGTGGGGATGTTCGGAGATGATTGTGCAATGTTCAGCACCATTCGTGACTCCTCAGATACTGAAGCAGTCCGTGTAGAAATGCAGCAAGACCTGGACAATATCCAGGCTTGGGCTGATAAGTGGCAGGTAACATTCGCACCACACATGTGCCAGGCAATGATCATCTCCAACAAGAGAGAATCTAACCATCTCCCCTTGACATTCAACGGCATTACCATCGCTGAATCCCCCACTATCAACATCCTAGGGGTTACCATTGACCAGAAACTGAACTGGAGTAGCCATATAAATACCGTGGCTACAAGAGCAGGTCAGAGGCTAGGAATCCTGAGGTGAGTAACTCATCTCCTGACTCCCCAAAGCCTGTCCACCATCTACAAGGCACAAGTCAGAAGTGTGATGGAATACTCTCCACTTGCCTGGATGGTTGCAGCTCTAACTACACTCAAGAAGCTCGACACCATCCAGGACAAAGCAGCCCGCTTGATTGGCACCCCATCCACAAACATTCACTCCCTCCACCACCGACGCACAGTGGCAGCAGTGTGTACCATCTACAAGATGCACTGCAGCAATGCACCAAGGCTCCTTAGACAGCACCTTCCAAACACGCGACTTCTACCAACTAGAAGGACAAGGGCAGCAAATACATGGGAACACCACCACCTGCAAGTTCTCCTCCAAGTCACACACCATCCTGACTTGGAACTATATCGCCGTTCCTTCATTGTTGCTGGGTCAAAATCCTGGAACTCCCTTCCTAACAGCACTGTGGGTGTACCTACCCCAAATGGACTGCAGCAGTTCAAGAAGGCGACTCACCACTACCTTCTCAAGGGCAATTAGGAATGGGCAATAAATGCTGTCCACGCCAGTGACGCCCATGTCCCATGAATGAATAAAAAAAAATCCAAGCTATGATGAGTGAACCATATGTAGCACTCATGCTTTGGCAGTCTGACCCTCCAAGCCCAGGCAACTCGATCATATTTGTGCTTGTGCGTATTATTTGCATTTATGAATGTGAATCTCAAGGGCCTACAACTTTGGAAAAAAAACTGTACTTGGATCTGTTGCCTTATTGATGGTTAAATCTAAACCAGAACTCCACCATCAATTAATAACAGAAACCTGAGATATAGTCTAGTTTTTGGGAGCATTGATCTAACCTCTATACCCGCAAAGCTTGCACACCCCTGTATTATTGATTTTTAGACATATAGGTGTCATACAGCATACAATCAAAAGAAATGCTGATTGCAATCATGGTAGAGACCATTAAGTACTTAGAAAGATATTGGCTAATTAGGGGCAGTCAACATGATTTGTAACAGCTAGATCATGTTTAACAAATTCAATTAAACTGCTCAAGGAAATTACTGAATGAATAGATAAAGAATACAGTCGATGTGATATACTTCGACTTTCAAAACACATAAAAGAGTTGTGAACATTAAAGCTCATGGTATTAAAGGTAAAGTGTCATAAGAAAAGAATTGGCTGAAAGGTAGAGAGCAGAGTGTAGGAGTAAATGGATACTTCTCAGATTGACAAGATGTAATTAGTGGCATGGCATGCCCCATAGATCTGCATTCGATCCTCTTGTTCCTAATGTACAGTAATAAATGACTTGGACAGGGGAATAATATTAGAGCTTACTGATATCAAATTGAGGGCGTGGAAAACTGATGAAGAATGCAGAGGACTACAGGTAAGGGGAGTGGCTAGACATGTGGCGAATGCAATCCACAAAAATAAATTTGAAGTAATTATGTTCAGAGTTTTGGAAAAGCTATTGCTAAATTCACTTGCTAGAGAAGGAAGATTTAACAGATGTATTCAAAATTATGCAAGAGTTTTAGAGAGTAAATTGGAAGATTTATTTCTGCTGGTTGGTGAGTCAGTAACAGGATATCAATTTATGATTCATAAAAGTATAAGCAGACAGTTGCGTATTCTTTTTCATACAAAGATTTATTAGAATGTGAAATACATTACCACAAGTGGCTTTAAATGCTGTTTTAATCATAGTGTTTACATGTGTACAGAAACAATTGTTTTCTAGGGAAGGAATTGATTTCTAGCTTCCATACTGATTTGTCTCTGATCCTTGAGCAGAAATGAGGATGTTGGCAAGTATTCCAATATATCTGCTTCCTTTCATCTGCATACAAATTGCACATGAGATATACACATGACAAAAATTATTGAAGAGTTTTTTTGAGTGGGGCAAAGTAGAAAGTAGTTGAGATGTTTTATTGAAAATGCAAATATGCAACAAGGAAAAATTGTTGCTTATTATACAAATATAACTCCAGGTTCCCCTCCAAGCCATACACCATCCTGACTTGGAACTAGATCGCCATTCCTTCACTGTCGCCAGGTCAAAATCCTGGAACTCCCTTTCTGACAGCACTGTTGGTGTATCAACACCCCAAGGACTGCAGTGGTTCCAGAAGGCAGTTCACCACCACCATCTCAAGGGCAATTAGAGATGGGCAATAAATGCTGGCCTAACCAGCGACGCCCACATCCCAGAAACGAATGAAAAAAAGAAAAATGGATCCAATGTAGATGGTTTGATGTGAAGGTATCAATGGCACAGTGGGCCAAAATAGCTTTCATTTTGCTAAAATTCTTATGACCTCTGTCTTCCACTCTTTGTCCTTATTTGTATAGCAGTAGTTATAATGTCTACATTGAGTCTACTGAGCTCGTTGTTAATGATGGCGGTCTTCCGAGAATCGTTGATTTGTGTAAGGTCTTCCGACAGGCCAGGACACGTAGTTCTGACGTTCCAGCTTGCAAAGCGAAGGGCTGGTACCTTCTTTCCTTTTTTCGTGTTGTTTGGTGTATCAGTCCACCTTTCGGGCAATGACCCTGAGCTCCAAGCACCCATTGAAGCAGGTAGACTGTGGCGGGACAGAACTTTATTGACCGGGGGCTGCCCGGTTTGAGGCGGGCGGTAGCTGTCCAGTGAGGTGCGATGACCTCTCCCACCGACAAAGGCAACCCGTGGCGCCCAGTTTCTACGCAAATTTATCTGGACTTATAAGCTGTAACTGCTGCCTTCCGTGTTGTTTCAGTCGCTGTGAGGCGACTATGGAGTGACCTCTCCATGGCGCATGCCTGGCCGAATTTATGGAGGTTGAGAGTTGCCCAGTCATCAAAACCTCCCTCTCGGCCTTTCTGGTGGGGTCCAAAGGAGTGCAGAGCATGACGTTTGGCACAGATATGGCTGCAGGAACTGCCGGAATCATGCCAAAGGTGACACATGACCGCCTACGGGGTTCCGCTCCGGATTATCTGTTACGGTTTACTCCCTTAGCCTTGGTCTCTCCCGAGACGCCCACAAGTTAGTGGAGTTGTTAAGGCCCCTACACAGGTGTAGGATGATGCTGGTGGGAGGAGGGGATGCGAGGGGGAGGGGGGTGCGAGGGGGAACTGGGAAGGGGGCTGTAAGGGGGTGGGGGGGATGCAGGGAAAGGGGGTGCAGGGGGAAGATGGTGCGAGGGGGGGGCTGGGATGGGGTTGTGAGGAGGTGAGCTGAGAGGGTGGAGCAGGGAAGGGGATGGGGGGTGGTGGAGGGGTGGAAGGGGGGAAGGGGGAGGGGAAGGGGGGAGGAAAGCGGGTGCAGGTAATAAGCCATTTCCTCAGTGCCCACCATCGACGTCCGGAAAGCTCATCTGCATCCTTCGGGAGGTGAAGCATCTTTTGGCAGACTTAGAGGTGATTACATTCGCTAAGGGTTTTTTGATGTGATTTATACAAAAGCAGACAGCATTGCCGACAGTGCGCTGCAGATGCACTCCGAGCCATCTCCCGCAGGCGCTTTGAAGTTGCGGCCGAGGAGCCGTTCGTGGATTTTTTGGGTGTTCGGGGCACCTTTTCTTAAGGCTTCCCTAGGGTCCCGCTGCTCCTTCTTCACCTCAATGGACTTACCACACGCCGTGGCCACAGACACTCTGGACAGTGAAGACAGCAGGATCCGGAGATTAAAGTATCGACAGCTGTGCTCTTCAGTTTTGTCCGGATCAATTTCGTTGAGAAAACAAAGCAGGTGTGGCTGGGGGAGGGCAGTGGGCCCAGGTAACATACACTAAACTAACTGTTAGCTTTTAGTTAGGGCTAAAATGAACTGATTTAAAGAGCCAGGGGAGTTTAAACAGTCCAAAGTATGGAAAGTCCTCATCAGGGAACTCCTCTTTGCTGACGATGCTGCTTTAACATCTCACACTGAAGAGTGCCTGCAGAGTCTCATCGACAGGTTTGCGGCTGCCTGCAATGAATTTGGCCGAACCATCAGCCTCAAGAAAACGAACATCATGGGGCAGGACGTCAGAAATGCTCCATCCATCAATATTGGCGACCATGCTCTGGAAGTGGTTCAAGAGTTCACCTACCTAGGCTCAACTATCACCAGTAACCTGTCTCTCGAGCAGAAATCAACAAGCGCATGGGAAAGGCTTCCACTGCTATGTCCAGACTGGCCAAGAGAGTGTGGGAAAATGGCGCACTGACACGGAACACAAAAGTCCGAGTGTATCAGGCCTGTGTCCTCAGTACCTTGCTCTATGGCAACGAGGCCTGGACAACGTATGTCAGCCAAGAGCGACGTCTCAATTCATTCCATCATTGCTGCCTCCGGAGAATACTTGGCATCAGGTGGCAGGACCGTATCTCCAACACAGAAGTCCTCGAGGTGGCCAACACCCCCAGCTTATGCACACTACTGAGTCAGCGGCGCTTGAGATGGCTTGGCCATGTGAGCTGCATGGAAGATGGCAGGATCCCCAAAGACACATTGTACAGCGAGCTCGCCACTGTTATCAGACCCACCGGCCGTCCATGTCTTCGCTTTAAAGACGTCTGCAAACGCAACATGAAATCCTGTGACATTGATCACTCGTCGTGGGAGTCAGTTGCCAGCGTTCGCCAGAGCTGGCGGGCAGCCATAAAGGCGGGGCTGAAGTGTGGCGAGTCGAAGAGACTTAGCAGTTGGCAGGAAAAAAGACAGAGGCGCAAGGGGAGAGCCAACTGTGTAACAGCCCCGACAAACAAATTTTTCTGCAGCACCTGTGGAAGAGTCTGTCACTCTAGAATTGGCCTTTGTAGCCACTCCAGGCGCAGCTCCACACACCATTGACCACCTCCAGGCGCTTACCCATTGTCTCTCGAGATAAGGAGGCCAAAGAAGGAGTTATAATTTTAGATAGTACGTTATTTTGGGAGTGAATATTTGTGCTCAGCAAAGTGAAAGAGGAATGGACTATTTTTTTGCTTTACAACCCAATGTTGCACAGTAAATGCAAGTATAATTGAGCTGAATTCAGAGCAAAATCACTTTTGTTCCGCTTCATGTCTCTCATATTCTACATATACCTGAGAATCACAACTTCTGAGGGTGATGTTGTACAAAGAACCTTATGTAAAGAGCCAAGAATAGATTCAGTGTTAGAGGGAAAACTCTGCAAATGTCTCTGTCATCCTTAACTTGCGTATTGCTTGGTCAGTCTTCAGAAATGTGTGGAGAATATTGAATGTAGTGGAAAGAAAAATTACCTAAGTTATGGGATTGTCTTCCTTTTTTCCCTTTTACGTGTTGCAATCCCGCTTGTAATCAGTTTATTTATTTATTTATTTAGAGATACAGCACTGAAACAGGCCCTTCGGCCCACCAAGTCTGTGCCGACCATCAACCACCCATTTATACTAATCCGACACTAATCCCATATTCCTACCACATCCCCACCTTCCCTATATTCCCCTACCTATACTAGGGGCAATTTATAATGGCCAATTTACCTATCAACCTGCAAGTCTTTGGCTGTGGGAGGAAACCGGAGCACCCGGTGGAAACCCACGCGGTCACAGGGACAACTTGCAAACTCCACACAGGCAGTACCCAGAATTGAACCCGGGTTGCTGGAGCTGTGAGGCTGCGGTGCTAACCACTGCGCCACTGTGCTGCCCTTATTTTTACAATTTTCTTTTTGAACATAGGCGCAGGACTTTTATACAATGCAGAGGTTGACATTACAGGCATAAGAATTATCTTGGTGCAGTTGCTACTTACATTGTTTCCCAAAATAGGAGCAATTACCAACTCCAATTGTGCTTGTAGTTCTACCATGTTTCCACAGGATGGCACTAAAGACTTTTAGATAACAATGTTTTGGAATGTTTACAGCACAGAAGGAGGCCCTTAAGCTCTGACTGTTAGTTTGAGATGTTTTATGGAAAATGTAAACGTGCAACTAGGAAAAATTGTTCCTTATTATACAAATATAGCTCCAAACCTGAAATAAACTAAAAGTTGAAGGCCTTCCTTTTCTTAATGCTTATGGAAATTAGAAAGCAAGGCTGTCTACTCATTGTTGGAGGTGGGAATGGTATTAAGATGACATAAACCATAGCAACAAAGCTCATGTTGTCTATAACAATCGCAAGATAATTACAGATTTGACCCATGTTAATACATCCATCCAGAGAGAACCTAATACTCCCTCCCCATTATATGTAATTGTTTCTTCAATGATTTGAGGATTTTTTTGCCTTCACTACTGTATCACTCTGTGTGAAGAAGAATATCTTTATTAGTCTCGGTTACCTTTGACTAGTTTGAACATATGTGCCTGAGTGCAACTCTTGCCGATTCATCTGAAATAACATTCTGAACTAACTTTTTGTATATCTTTAACAATCTTGTACCACATGTACACTTATGACTCCCAGCTCTAGCTCACCGCCAACACTTTAGACTATTTCACTACCTCCAATTTGTCACACTGCTTCCAACATCCAATAAGGGATGAGCAGAAATTTCCTCCAATTAAATATTGGGAAGACAGATACCATTGTCTTCAGTCCCCACCACAAACTCTGCTCCTTAACTACAGACTTCATTCCTCTCCCTGACCACTATTTGAAGCTGAACCATACTATTTGTAAGCTTGTATTCATATTTGAATGGATCCAAAAGTGGCTCAGTGACAGGAAACAAAGGGTAATGGTCGATCGATGTTTTTGCAAATGGAAAGTGGTTTCCAGTGGGTTACAGAGGGCTCAGTGTTGGGTGCCTGGTTGTTTGTAATGATTTGGACTTAAATGTGGGAAGCATGATTGGGAAATTTGCATATGACACAACAAATGGCCGTGTAGTTGATAGTGAAGAAGATAGCCTTAGACTCCAGAATGATATCAATGGTTTGGTTGAGTGGGCTGAAAAGTGGCAAATGGAATTCAATCCAGAGAAGTGTAATGCATTTGGGAAGGGCAAACAAAGCAAGGGAATACACAATAAATGGAAGGATATTGAGAGGGGTAGAGGAAGTGAGAGACCTTGGAGTGCATGTCTGCAGGACAGGTAGTTAAAGTGGTGAAGGAGGCATATGGGATGCTTTCCTTTATTGGCAGAGGATAGTAGTAAATGTTGGTTTTCAGAGTGGAGCGAAGTATATAGTGGAGTCTCCTAGGATCGGGAAAAGGACCGTAGGGCTTTTGGATGAATATTAATGAACTGGACCTGGGTATTCAAGGCACAATTTCAAAGTTTCCAGATGGCACAAAACTCAGAAATGTTTTAAATACTGAGGCAGATGGTAACAGCCTTCATGAGGACATAGACTAGTGAAGACTACTAGGGTAGACACAAGCCAGATGTAATTTAATGCAGAGAAATAGAAATATAGAAACATAGAAAATAGGAGGAGGAGAAGGCCATTCAGCCCTTCAAGCCTGCTCTGCCATTCATTATGATCATGGATGATCATCCAACTCAGTAACCTGTTCTCACTTTCTCCCCATATCTTTGATCCCTTTCGCCCCAAGAGCTATATCTAACTCCTTTTTGAAAACATACAATGTTTTGGTCTCAACTGCTCTCTGTGGTAGCGAATTCCACAGGCTCACCACTCTCTGGGTGAAATAATTTGTTCTCATCTCAGTCCTGAAAGGTTTTCCCCATACCCTAAGACTATGACCCCTGGTTCTGGACTCCTCCACCATCGGGAACCTCCTTCCTGCATCTATCCTGTCAAGTCCTGTTAGAATTTTATAGGTTTCTATGAGATCCCTCCCCCCCCCCCCCCCCCACCTCCCTCGCTCTTCTGAACTCCAGCGAATATAATTCTAACCGACTCAATCTCTCCTCATACGTCAGTCCTGTCTACCCAGGAATCAGTCTGGTAAACCTTCGCTGCACTCCCTCTATAGCAAGAACATCCTTCCTCAGATAAGGAGACCAAAACTGCACACAATATTCCAGGTGTGGCCTCACCAAGGCCCTGTATAATTGCAGCAAGACATCCCTGTTCCTGTACTCTAATCCTCTCGCTATGAAGGCCAACATACCATTTGCCTTTTTTACTGCCTGTTGGACCTGCATGCTTACCTTCAGCAACTGGTGTACGAGAACACCCAGGTCTCGTTACATACTCCCCCCTCTCAGTTTTTAGCCCCCGTTCAGATAATCTGCCTTCCTGTTTTTGCTACCAAAGAGTGAATAACCTCACATTTATCCACGTTATACTGCATCTGTCATGCATTTTCCCACTCACTTAACTTGTCCAAATCACCCTGAAGCCTCTCTGCATCCTCCTCACAACTCCCCCTCCCACCCAGTTTTGTGTCATCTGCAAATTTGGAGATATTACATTTAGTTCCTTCATCTAAATCATTAATATATATTGTGAAAGGACTTTTTTTGTTTAGTAGGATGAATGAGGAGAAGCAATATAAACTAAATAATATGCAAGAACAGAGGGACCTGGTGGTGTACGTACAAAAATCTAAAAAGGTGGCAGAACAAATTCAGAAGGCTGTTAAGGCATATATGGGGTCCTTGGCTTTATAAATAAAGGCATAGAGTATAAAAGCATGGAAGTTATGCCAAACCTTTGTAAAATACTGGTTAGGCCCCAGCTGGAGTATTGTGTTCAATTCTGGGCACCATACTTTAAGAAGGATATCAAGGCCTTGAAGAAGGTGCAGGGAAAATTTACTGGAATGCTATTAGGGATAAGGGACTTAAGTTATGTGAAGACAGGAGAAGTTGGTGTTGTTCTCCTTAGAGCAGAGAAGTTTAAGAGGAGATTTAATAGAGTTATTCAAAATCATGAATTGTTCTGATTAGAGTAAATAAGGAGAAACAGTTTCTATTAGCAGAAAGGTCGATAACAGCACAGAGGCGCAGTGGTTAGCACCGCAGCCTCACAGCTCCAGTGACCCGGGTTCGATTCTGGGTACTGCCTGTGCGGAGTTTGCAAGTTCTCCCTGTGACTGTGTGGGTTTTCGCTGGGTGCTCCGGTTTCCTCCCACAGCCAAAGACTTGCAGGTTGATGGGTAAATTGGCCATTATAAATTGCCCCTAATATAGGCAGGTGGTAGGGGAATTGAGGGAAGGTGGGGATGAGAGAGGGTAATGGGATTAATGTAGGATTAGTATAGATGGGTGGTTGATGGTCGGCACAGACTTGGTGGACCGAAGGGCCTGTTTCAGTGCTGTATCTCTTTTAAAAAAAAAACCAGAGGAGATAGATTTAAAGTAGTTGACAAAACAACTAGAAGTCATATGAGGGAAAAAAATATGCAGCATGTTATTTTGACCCAGAATGCACTTCTTAAAAGTTGGTGGAAGCAGATTCAGTAGTAGCTTTCAAAAGGGAATTGGATAAATACTTCAAGGGGAATAATTTGCAGGGCTATGGGGAAACAGGGCATGGTAGTTGGATTAATTGGATAGCTCTTTCAAACAACTGGCAAAGAACAGTACAGCACAGGAGCAGGCAATTCGGCTCTCCAAGCCTGCGCCGATCTTGATATCTGTCTAAACTAAAACCTTCTGCACTTCTGAGGACCGTATCCCTCTATTCCCATCCTATTCATGTATTTGTCAAGATACCTCTTAAACGTTGCTATCGTACCTGCTTCCACTTCCTCCCCCGGCAGCAAGTTCCAGGCACTCACCACCCTCTGTGTAAAGAACTTGCCTCGCACATCCCCTCTAAACTTTGCCGCTCGCACCTTAAACCTATGTCCCCTAGTAACTGACTCTTCCACCCTGGGAAAAAGCTTCTGACTATCCACTCTGTCCATGCCACTCATAACTTTGTAAACCTCTATAATGTTGTCCCTCCACCTCTGTCGTTCCAGTGAAAACAATCCGAGTTTATCCAACGTCTCCTCATAGCTAATGCCCTCCAGACCAGGCAACATCCTGGTAAACCTCTTCTGTACCCTCTCCAAAGCCTCCACATCTTTCTGGTAGTGTGGCGACCAGAATTGCACGCAATATTCTAAGTGTGGCCGAACTAAGGTTCTGTACAGCTGCAGCATGACTTGCCAATTTTTATATTCTATGCCCCGACTGATGAAGGCAAGCATGCCGTATGCCTTCTTGACTACCTTATCCACCTGCGTTGCCACTTTCAGTGACCTGTGAACCTGTACGCCCAGATCTCTCTGCCTGTCAATACTCCTAAGGGTTCTGCCATTTACTGTATACCTCCCACCTGCATTAGATCTTCCAAAATGCATTACCTCACATTTGTCCGGATTAAACTCCATCTGCCATTTCTTTGCCTAAGTCTCCAACCGATCTATATCCTGCTGTATCCTCTGACAATCCTCATCACTATCCGCAACTCCAGCAACCTTTGTGTTGTCCACAAACTTACTGATCAGACCAGCTACATTTTCCTCCAAATCATTTATATATAATGGGCATAATGAGCAGAACAGCCTCCTTTTCTGCTTTATCTTTCTTTGATTTTGCTTTTACTTTAGGAAGGCCTTTATTAAGGAAAATGTTAGCTTAGCATGCTCACCTCTGCATCAGAGGTTGTAGGTTCAAGTTGTAAAGCCAGGTTGTGAGCACATAATCTCGGCTAAAACTCCAGTTCTGCCTCATTGTCTGAAGTCTTCTCCATTGGGAGAGTTATTAAACCAGGGCCTCATCTGTTCTGGTAGTTGAGCATCGAAGATCCCATGGCACTATTCGAAGAACAGTAGATAATTCTCATGTGTCCTAGCCACTGTTTCTCATTCAATCAGTATTTTTTTTTAAATGAACTAACTGGTTAACTAACTCTCATTTTTCTTTGTGGGAATCTTGCCATATGCAAAATTTGCTAATGTGATCATCAGTAACACTTTTCTTAATGTAGGTGTATTTGTAAGCAGCAGCTGTAATGGCTAGTGCTGATGGAATATCTTTCGTGCTCCAATGTTAAGTTATTACATAAAGGATTATGATTCATCAGTGAAAGTTAAAAATTGATCGTTTAGGAGCTAATCGGACAAGGTTTCTCCTGATCGCCATCTAATGATGACAGCGAGAAAGTGGATATGTGGAAGTTAGGTAAAGATGGGTTTAATCCTGGTTCTTTCTGATGTTCCCCATTGTCAAAAAGCCTGCCAGTTATTTCTTTTGCTGTTTAGGATCCATACATGAAGAATGGCCACTAGGAGGACTCTTTGGAAAGTAATCAACTGAACCGTAGCATAAGTTAATACCTTTGAGAGATGAGAAGTAAAATCCAGGGGACGAGGAAGAAAATAAACACAGCTTCCTCAAATTGATACTTAAAGATGGAGGGAGTGTAGGAGAAGATGCATTGTACAATGTAGATATTGTGAAAAACTTGTTGAGTAGCTTTCAACTTAATAGAAAATGAATCTAATTTCATTAGTTCTCATACATATGGAGATCTGTTGCACTGTTATCAGCTACAGGATCATAAGCAATCAGTTCACTGCAGAATCTGAAGGTTGTTCCTCATGATTTAAGTGTCATTTTGACTCGGTTGCACTGTCACCTGAGTCAAAAAGTTGTGGCTTCAAGCCCCACTCCTGGATTTGAGCACATAATCTAGACTGATGTTTCAGTTTGGTACTGAGGAAATGCTGCAGTGTCAGAGATGCCCATGAGAACCAAATGTGTTGGGTGAAAAATTTCAGTTTCTGTAATTTCACTAGTTAAGTGTCAATTTGCAGGTAAAACTCTCAAACAAATTTAGGACTAATTTTTAAAATCAACGTTATATAATTCATTGTATAATGTCATGTATATTAGTTGCTAAAATGTTGTTGAAACCACTTTATTTTTGCAAGGTACTCATTGCTTCCTTAGAAATGCAGAACATGTACCCTTTTTTTCTTAGAGAAACCTGGACAAAGGGTTAAACTCCAGAGTGCAGAACACCAAAGTTGAAAGGAGGAGCTGAGATAAATCAGATCATGGTTAGGTGACACCAAGTTTAGGCTTTAAAAAGCAGAGGAATAAAGGAGTTCCACGGTTTTGAGGTTGTAGTAAAGATTTGGATAGAGTAGAAATCTTGATTTCATCACTATGGGGTACAGGAAGGAGAACAAGTGAGTACAGTGGCACAGAATAAAGTCATACGAGTTGTCAGTTCAGATGCATTACTGAGAAACTGAGAATGGAAAACATTCAGCTGAGTCACTCATATGACCATACGAATTAGGAACCGAAGTAGGCCATTCAGCCAGTTGAGCCTGCTCTGCCATTTAATAAGATCATGGCTGATCTGTTTCTGTCTCAAATTCCACACTCCCATCTATCCCTGATAATCTTAGATTCTTGTTAGGCAAGGGAATCAATTTACCACCGCCTTAAAAATAGTCAATGACCCTGCCTCCAGCACCTTCTGAGGCGGTGAATTCAGTTATTCCCTCTTATAACTTTGTGCCGCATGCTCATCATAATGATTTCTGTGTGCAGCCAGCGCTTCATGCGCTGTTCATTGGCTGTATACATCAGCGGGGAGGGGTGGGGGGGTGCAATATCATTACTAACTTGCACTACTTAAAACTAGCCTGCACCTCTTAAAAGGGAGATGCATTGTGACTGGAGCAGGTGTTTGGTTTCATTCTACATGAATCTGGCCTGGGAAATAGTGAAGAATAGTTGACTATAGGAAAGAACAAGCTCCCAGGTTTTCAGGCACTGCACTGGAAGTATTAGTGGAAGAGATGGCAAGGAGGAAGGATGTCCTGTATCCTCAGGAGGCCCTGCAGACACATGATGAAAAGGCAGTGGGAACAAATAGCCACGGAGGTCAATGCCAGGAGTATAGCCCCAAGGACCTGGATGCAGTGCCGCAAGAGCTTTAATGATCTCACATGAGTAATTGAGGTAAGTGGATGCATTTTCAAATCTACATTCTAACATCTGCACCATGAGCCTCAACCACTGCCCAATTCACCATACCCCCATCACTCACTTACTAACAATCTCTATCAATCAAGACTCGTACCTAACATTCATGTGCTTCACCTTCACACACTTAGCACCGTTGCAAGCTTCAAGCCCCATCTCTCAGCTTGCACACACTGGCAGCTATTCAACCATGACCACCACGTCACCCAAACAGATTCTGCAACACTTACTGACACATTTTCCTCTCTCTTGCACGAGAAGGTGGCGCATAACTGGAGGCAGCAGGAACTAACCAGAGGGGGACAGGTGTACCTGCATGTTCTAATCTCCATGGAGGATATGGTGCTGGCCATTATGGGGAGGGCCATTGCTAAGGCTGTGATCGCCAGCAGGGCTAAAGCCATTGAAGATGATGATATTTGCATACCTGTTCATACTCCTGTCATCTCACTTATTCCTCATCCCACAGTCTCTTCTGAATGAGAAGCTGCTGATTGTGTAAAATGCACTTTTTACTTTCTCTTCTCCTGTCATCACAACCCGACCTTTTGTTCCTTTTTCCTTTCAGATACCCAAGAACTAAAGCATGACCAGGAAGTGGAGGAAGAGCAAGAAGATGGTGAAGATGAAGACACACCGTCATTCGATTTCACAGTCGCAGCCACCAGTTCAGATAATGTCACTGTGCATAATTTCGAGGATAGATAGAGGCAGAATGTACATGTGTTGAGACACCAGGCACAAATACGCTACAGTCATGGCAGAGGGTACAGCACCTTCCAAACCGCAACCTCTGTCACCTAGAAAAACAAAAGCAGCAGATGCATGAGAAATCCACCACCTGTAAGTTCCCCTCCAAGTCTCACGCCATGCTGACTTGGAACTAGATCATCGTTCCTTCACTGTTGCTGGGTCTAAATCCTGGAACCCCCTCCCTACCTAACAGCACTGTGGATGTACCTACACCAGATGGACTGCAGTAGTTCAAGATGGTGGCCCACCACCACCTGCTCAAGGGCAATAAATGCCAGCAATGCTAGCATCCCAAGAATGAATTTTTTAAAAGTGCAAGTGCCAGTTTGCTGGAGGGAGAGTTCACACTTAGTTCTGCTGCAGAGGACTCAGGTGATGCCTTCAATGGGCCAGGCTATAGAAGAAGGTAGATGGGTGTAGAGACCCAAATGCTTGGTGCATGGAAAACCTGCCAGAAAGGCTGTGTTCAGTGCCAAGGAACATGGAAGCATTCAGCACCAGCTTGTCACAGGCCTTTGCTCGGAGCTTGGAGTCCATCTTTTCCAACATGGGACTGGTGGCCACTCCATTGACACAGCTGTGGAGCCAACTATGATTCAGCATCTGATGGCCAATGTCTCAGCCTCCATTGCAATGCAAGCAGGATCTATTCAATGGCTGAGTGCTGCCATGGAAGCTCAGACTGCTGCCATCATGGCTTTAAAGAACAGTGCGTAAACAGGCTTCCAGGGTATCACAGAACTCCTGCAATCTGTTCTCCAACAGATCTGCTCCCTAAAAACCTTCTGCAGGTATGGCCTACTGCTGAAAGCCCATCTCCCCCTCTTCTAGCAGCTTCTCCAGCTCTGCTGCGCCCTCTGTTCATTCTCCCAATACTGCTCAATGCCAAGAGGAAGCCCTACTTGGCCATCCATCCATGAAAGCAACTAGTTTGTGTACCAGCCTTTGTTACCAAAAATGTACTTCGCACCAACCAGCCAGAAGATTTAATCCAGCAACTAACCTGCAAGCTGTTAATTTCTCCATTACAGAGAAACAGTTGGTAATGTATAGGTTGAGGGGCACCACTCAAGCGTGGGGCAAAGCAAGGAGGTGGGCCTCCATGAACTACGACAGTAGTTGATAATCCCTTTAAATAGCGCTGGTGGGAGGATCCTTCATGCCGTTCAATGCGTGTTTAGCTGTGGGAGCTTATGAAATGTCGTGGGCTGGAGCCTGCAGCTCCGGAAATGACAGGGCTGGTGTCAAATCAGTATTGCATGCTGAGTTACATCGTAATCTGCCTGCTCTGCAGGCTGCCGGCAGAAATTAAGTGCGTGCTAACCCCTTTGCCAGTATGGCGCCCGCACATTTCACGTCAAACGTGTGTATGCATGCTGCGGATGCCATTTTGGAACTTGAAAGGGCTTTGTTGTGCCCAATTTCGCCCCTAGGATCTCATTTTAGCATTTCCAAAGTGACTCCTTATTCCAAACCTTTCTTGAATCATATTTAATCATAATTATAAAGGATTTTTATTCCCATGCTTATAATCCAGAATCATTTAAATTACATGTAAACTCTTCATATAGTACCAGAAAGTTAGCTTGCGGTAAACTTTTACTTTGTACTATAATAGAAAAGCATCTTTTAAAAACATGTATTTTTAAAATTCTAACAATCCAGCTAATACTGCACTTTGGACTTTTCAGTTGTGTTCAAATAGCCGGTTTGACATCCAGATGGAGAATGATCCCAATCTTCACTCAGCTCTATTGAAGCTAGTTGAAGATAACCTTGCAACTTACAACATTATATAGATGTTTTGCAACCCAGAAACCAATCTGACAGGTGGGAATGAGCTTACGTTTTGCACAAGTAGAGTTGGCTATTTCCTGTCAGGGAATAAAATACTTGCATTTATATAGATTTTCCCTTCACATCCTCTGGATGTACCAAATAATTTTTTTTAACTCTTTAATGGGATGTGGTCATTGCTGGCAATGCCAGCATTTGTTGCCCATGCCCAATTGGAAAGAATAAATAGGACTGTAGAAAGGACTTTAAGCTAATAAAGGGGATAAGGTCTTGGTGGAAATAATCTAAAGATAAGGAAAAGTGCAGATAAGAACAAAGGTCAGAGTACAAAAAGATTTTTGTTTTATTCTTTCACAGGATGTGAGCATCACTGGCATGGCCAGCATTTGTTGCACATCCCTAATTGCCCTTGAGAAGGTACTGGTGAGCAGCTGCCTTGACTGGCTGCTGTGCATCTGGTGTAGTTCCACCCACAATGCTGTTCGGAAGGAAGTTCCAGGTTTTGACCCAGCAACAGTGAAGGAATGGTGATATATTTCCAAGTCAGGATGGTGTGTGGAGGGGTGGAGTTCCCATTCGTCTACTGGTCTTGTCCTTTTAGGTGGTAGAGGTTGTGGGTTTGGAAGGTGCTGTCGAAGGAGGCTTGGTGAGTTGCTGCACTGCACCTTGTAGATGGTATAGACTGTGGTGGAGGGAGTGAATGTTTAAGGTGCTGGATGGGTTGCTGATCAAGCAGGCTGCTTTGTTCTGGGTGGTTTCGAGCTTCTTGAGTGTTGTTGGAGCTGCACTCAACCAGGCAAGTGGAGAATATTCCATTAATAGACTCCTGACTTGTGCCTTGCAGATTTTGGACAGGCTTTGGCATGTGAATAGATGAGTTACTTGCTGCAGAATCGCCAGTCTCTGACCTGCTCTTGTAGAAACAGTATTTATTTGGCTGGTCCTGTTAAGTTTCTGGTTAGTAGTAACCCCAGGATGTTGATAGTGGGGGATTCAGTGATGGTAATACCATTGAATGTCAAGGGGCGATTGTTAGATTCTCTCTTGTTTGAGATGGTCATTGCCTGGCACTTGGGTGGTGCAAATGTTACTTGCCACTTACCAACCCAAGCTTGAATGTTGTCCAGATCTTACTGCATGTGGGCACAGACTGCTTCAGTCCCTGAGGAGTCTTGAATGGTACTGAAGACTCTGCCATCTTCAGTGAACATCCCCACTTCTGACCTTATGATGGAGGGAAGGTCATTGATGAAGCAGCTGAAGATGGGTAGACCTAGGACACTTTAAAAATAAGGGGTCGCCCATTTAAGACAGAAATGAGGAGAACATTTTTCCTCTGAGGGTTGCATGTCTTTGGAACTCTTCCTCAAAAGGTGGTGGAAGCAGAGTCTTTGAATATTTTCAAGGCAGAGAGATTTTTGATAAACAAGGGGTTGAAACGTTATCGGGGGTAGGCGAAGATGTTGAGTTGAGGTTGCAATCAGATTAGCCATGATCTTGTTGAATGGCGGAGCAGACTCACGGGGCCGAGTGGCCTACTCCTGCTCCTAATTTGTATGTTCGTATGTACCCTGAAGAACTCCTGTAGCGATGTTCTGGCACTTATATGATTGGCCTCCAATAACCAACACCATCTTCCTTTGTGCTTGGTATGACTCCAACCAGTGGAGAGTTTTCCTCGATTTCCATTGACTTCAATTTTGCTAGGGCTCCTTGATGCCACATTTGGTCAAATGTTGCCATGATGTCGAGGGCTGTCACTCACTGGAATTCAGCTCTTCGGCCCATGTTTGGACCAAGGTTGTAATGAGGTCTGGAGCTGAGTGTCCCTGGTCAAACTTCACTGTCAGTGAATTAGTTTTGAAGTATAGTCAATATTCTTTTGTAGTGTTATGACCGAGGTGGGGAGAGTGCACTGTCTTCTAGTCCCACTTCTCCGCAGGTCACAACATATATTTTAAAAATGTTTACCTAGTTACCAATTAGGTCAATCATATACTCTACTCTTTATCCCGGAATAAAATACACCAACTGGGTTTCTTTAATAAACAACAAAATTATCAGTTTATTATAAAACAAGACATAACCAGTAATGAAGCAAACGATTAGCACAGAGTGAAATATGAAAGTTCCCTTTTTAAATTCCCCATGTGCACACTCACACCCACCCTGAAAAAAAAATACAGAAATTCTCTCTGCAGAGGTCTGTTACCAAAAAAACCCCCCCAAAAAATACTTTGGCTAAATACTTGCTAATTCTTGAAGAAATAAAAGAAGATATGGAAGGAAGTCAGTTGTCCCTTTTGGTCTGGCGTCCGGGTCACTGGGATCTTATCTAAAGCAGTTCTTTTCAGGCGGCATTGACAATTAATCTGGCAGGTTTTTCCAGCTTCTCAGGAGAGGTGCAGCACCAGGGATCTTAGCTCCCCCACACTGGATCTTTGCAGGGTTTCATCAAAGAGGTAGAGAAAGAATGGGTGGTTTCTTTGGCAAGTTGATCTCCAACTGTCTTCAGAACAGTTCATACCCCAACAGAAAGACAACCTCCTGACCTCCATAAATCTTGACATCTGGCTTCTCTGTAAACATCTTCCCCAGGTCACCAAGGTTTCTGTTGTTTATTGATCTTAAAGCACATGATTTCCAACATAGGTTGTTTTCAAACATCTCAAGTGTCCTTTCAGTGAACTTGGTTTAAAAAAACCACATCCATGGAATCTTTTCAGTTTTAACACAAGTCCTCAAAAAATAAAATATTAAAAAAGGAAGCACTTTCATAACAGTAGGCAAATATGGTAGTCAATCTATTGTTATGACCAGGTGAGAAAGAAGTCTAGGGTTCCTTTTCAGCCTTCACCTGGTCTTACTGTTAAACACACTGTGTTTTTAGCTCCTCCTTGGTGAACCCTTGTTCGCCGCTTTCCAACTATAAGGCAAAGAAACCAGCACAAACAGGCTTTCTTAGGTTTAAAGAATAAAAGTTGCAATTTATTTAAACTTAAACGTAAAATCTAATTCAGTTAATGCCCACGGATACACGATGCGCCCACGCTAGCATGCACACGCGATTCACGCATGCAGATAGAGACAGAAAGAAAACAGAAGAAATAAAGTGGTAAAGTTTGAGGCAATATCTGAGGACGTTTTTTGTTATGGGTCTTCGAGCTCACTGTAGGGTTCTTGATTGTAGGTAAATCTTGCTTTTCGTTGGAACCCAGTATTCTTCTTAAACCTTGTTCTCTGTAGGAGACCTTTCTCTCAAGGAGTTCATGTGTCTTCATTGGATTCAGAAACTCGTGAGAAAGAGATGGGAGCAGGCAGACAGGCAGGAGAGGCTGTGGCAAGCCAGCCAGGAGAGTTCTTCTCAGTCCAGGAGCATTCTGCTTTCTCCTAGTTCAAACACTGTCTCTGCAATTTAAAGCTCCCCAAGTTGGCCAGCAGGGTAGTCACATGACCAACTGGTATAACCACTTCTGGCTTTGTGGATTGCCTTGTCCTTTCAAGCACTGTCTGTTAATATGCAAAAATGTCTTTCCAGCCAGGGGTCCATTGTGGGTTTTTTAAAACAAGTTCTTTCTTCATTCCAGTAACAGTTTTCAAATCATTGTTCATGACAAAGTTAATGCGCCTCATTCTTGGCAGGTGGGGTCCTGCATGACACTATGTACAGCAATATTCCACAAACAGCAACTGAGATAAATAACAAGTTAATCTTTTTTTTGCTGGTGTTGGTTGAGGTAGGAATCTGGGCCAGAACACCAGGAAAAAATGCCATAGGATTTTTTTGTATCCATCTGAATGCGCAGACAGGTCTCATCCAAAAGATGATACCGATAACAATGCAGTTAGATGCTCCAGTACTGCACTGAAATGCCAGCTTAGATTATGTGCTCAAGTTTGGAGTGGTGAGTCAGATGCTGCCACTGAGCCAGGCAGACTGAGGAGATATTCTCCATTTAGCTATTTCTTGCTGCTTTCCACTTCCATTCAACTATTCCTCTGCTTTAACTCAAATATTGTAAATATTTGTTCCGATGGCATAGTGCTGTGTTCAGATTCAACAAAATGTAGGTCTGAGCATCCAATATGGCAAACATTACACACTCGAAGTATGCTGCCCACATAGTGGTAAAGGCAGAAAAAGAGGCATTTAGAGTGCATGCCTGAAACAGGAGTTTTCCCCTTTGCATATGCAAATAGTGAGTTTGATGGCACTTTGAGGCCCCCTTTGCAAAATTGGGCTCTCCTGAAAGCAGCCTGCACTGGGCCAGCTGCGTCCAGCAAGACTTTGTCTATTCTTTTGGGCCTCCTTATCTCGAGAGACAATGGATACGCGCCTGGAGGTGGTCAGTGGTTTGTGAAGCAGCGCCTGGAGTGGCTATAAAGGCCAATTCTGGAGTGACAGGCTCTTCCACAGGTGCTGCAGAGAAATTTGTTTGTTGGGGCTGTTGCACAGTTGGCTTTCCCCTTGCGCCTCTGTCTTTTTTCCTGCCAACTACTAAGTCTCTTCGACTCGCCACAATTTAGCCCTGTCTTTATGGCTGCCCGCCAGCTCTGGCGAATGCTGGCAACTGACTCCCACGACTTGTGATCAATGTCACACGATTTCATGTCGCGTTTGCAGACGTCTTTATAACGGAGACATGGACGGCCGGTGGGTCTGATACCAGTGGCGAGCTCGCTGTACAATGTGTCTTTGGGGATCCTGCCATCTTCCATGCGGCTCACATGGCCAAGCCATCTCAAGCGCCGCTGACTCAGTAGTGTGTATAAGCTGGGGGTGTTGGCCGCTTCAAGGACTTCTGTGTTGGAGATATAGTCCTGCCACCTGATGCCAAGTATTCTCCGAAGGCAGCGAAGATGGAATGAATTGAGACGTCGCTCTTGGCTGGCATACGTTGTCCAGGCCTCGCTGCCGTAGAGCAAGGTACTGAGGACACAGGCCTGATACACTCGGACTTTTGTGTTCCGTGTCAGTGCGCCATTTTCCCACACTCTCTTGGCCAGTCTGGACATAGCAGTGGAAGCCTTACCCATGCGCTTGTTGATTTCTGCATCTAGAGACAGGTTACTGGTGATAGTTGAGCCTAGGTAGGTGAACTCTTGAACCACTTCCAGAGCGTGGTCGCCAATATTGATGGATGGAGCATTTCTGACATCCTGCCCCATGATGTTCGTTTTCTTGAGGCTGATGGTTAGGCCAAATTCATTGCAGGCAGACGCAAACCTGTCGATGAGACTCTGCAGGCATTCTTCAGTGTGAGATGTTAAAGCAGCATCGTCAGCAAAGAGGAGTTCTCTGATGAGGACTTTCCGTACTTTGGACTTCGCTCTTAGACGGGCAAGGTTGAACAACCTGCCCCCTGATCTTGTGTGGAGGAAAATTCCTTCTTCAGAGGATTTGAACGCATGTGAAAGCAGCAGGGAGAAGAAAATCCCAAAAAGTGTGGGTGCGAGAACACAGCCCTGTTTCACACCACTCAGGATAGGAAAGGGCTCTGATGAGGAGCCACCATGTTGAATTGTGCCTTTCATATTGTCATGGAATGAGGTGATGATACTTAGTAGCTTTGGTGGACATCCGATCTTTTCTAGTAGTCTGAAGAGACCACGTCTGCTGACGAGGTCAAAGGCTTTGGTGAGATCAATGAAAGCAATGTAGAGGGGCATCTGTTGTTCACGGCATTTCTCCTGTATCTGACGAAGGGAGAACAGCATGTCAATAGTCGATCTCTCTGCACGAAAGCCACACTGTGCCTCAGGGTAGACGCGCTCGGCCAGCTTCTGGAGCCTGTTCAGAGCGACTCGAGCAAAGACTTTCCCCACTATGCTGAGCAGGGAGATTCCACGGTAGTTGTTGCAGTCACCGCGGTCACCTTTGTTTTTATAGAGGGTGATGATGTTGGCATCGCGCATGTCCTGGGGTACTGCTCCCTCGTCCCAGCACAGGCATAGCAGTTCATGTAGTGCTGAGAGTATAGCAGGCTTGGCACTCTTGATTATTTCAGGGGTAATGCTGTCCTTCCCAGGGGCTTTTCCGCTGGCTAGGGAATCAATGGCATCACTGAGTTCCGATTTGGTTGGCTGTATGTCCAGCTCATCCATGACTAGTAGAGGCTGGGCTGCATTGAGGGCAGTCTCAGTGACAGCATTCTCCCTGGAGTACAGTTCTAGGTAGTGCTCAACCCAGCGGTCCATCTGTTTGCGTTGGTCAGTGATTATGTCCCCCGATTTAGATTTGAGGGGGGTGATCTTCTTGATGGTTGGCCCAAGAGCTCTCTTCATGCCATCATACATTCCTCTGATGTTTCCGGTGTCTGAGGCCAGCTGAATATGACTGCATAGGTGTTGCCAGTAGTCGTTTGCGCAACGCCTAGCTGTTCTTTGTGCAGTACTTCTGGCTGCTTTAAGTGCTGCGGATGTTAAATCGCTGGGGGCTTTCTTGTAGTTCAAAAGTGCAATGCGCTTAGCGGCTATGACAGGTTCCAGCTCTTCATTATGAGATTGAAACCAGTCTGCATTTCTCTTCGCACTTTTGCCGTAGGTGGTCAAAGCTGACTCATAGATGGCGTCTCTGATGTGGGCCCACTTGGTCTCAGCATCCCCTGTGGGAGTGTTTTGAAGGGCTGTTACAAGTGAATTTAGAAATTTTTGTAACAGCTGTGGGTGAGAAATTCTGCTCGTGTTGATGCGCGGATGGCCCTTCTGCTTGGAATGATGCAACTTCTTTGGTCTGAGTCTAACCTTGCTGCACACCAGGGAGTGGTCGGTGTCGCAGTCCGCACTGTGGAAGCTGCGTGTGATTTGAACACTGTTTAAGGCGGCTCGCCTTGTGACAATGAGGTCTAGCTGGTGCCAACGACGTGATCTTGGGTGCCTCCATGAAACCTGGTGACAGGGTTTAGTGTGAAAGAACGAGTTGGTGATGCAGAGGTTATGATAGGTACACAACTCAAGCAGTCTCTGCCCGTTCTCATTCATCCTTCCAACGCCATAGCGCCCAAGGCAGGAGGGCCATGAGTCATGGTCGGCCCCAACCCTGGCATTAAAGTCCCCCAGCAGGAATAGGTGTTCGGTGTTGGGGATGCTGCTAATGATGTTATGGAGTTGTTCATAGAACTGGTCTTTAGCTTCAGGTGCGGAGCAGAGTGTTGGAGCATAGATGCTGAGTAGGTGTACTGGACCAGAGGTGGTGAGCAGTCGGATGGACAGTATGCGTTCTGAGCCATTTGAGGGAGGCTCTATCATGCTGAGCAAGGAGTTTCTGATGGCGAAGCCCACTCCATGCTGTCTTGGTTCTTCAGGATCCCTGCCCTGCCAGAAGAAGGTGTAGTCTTGCTCTGCTAGAGAGCCACTCGCGGGGAGGCGAGTCTCCTGAAGTGCTGCAATGTCCACATTGAATCTACTGAGCTCGTTGTTAATGATGGCGGTCTTCCGAGAATCGTTGATTTGTGTAAGGTCTTCCGACAGGCCAGGACACATAGTTCTGACGTTCCAGCTTGCAAAGCGAAGGGCTGGTACCTTCTATGTGGCTTAAACAGCTGTACTTAACATATAAACAGAGAAAATAGGAGCAGGAGTAGGCCATTTGGCCCTTCGAGCCTGCTCCGCCAACTCAGTAACCTGTTTCCGCTTTCCCCCCATATCCTTTGATCCCTTTAGACCCAAGAGCTATATCTAACTCCTTCTTGAAAACATACAATGTTTTGGCCTCAACTGCTTTCTGTGGTAGCGAATTCCACAGGCTCACCACTCTCTGGGTGAAGAAATTTCTCCTCATCTCAGTCCTGAAAGGTTTACCCCATATCCCTGGACTATGACTCCTGGTTCTGGACTCCCCCACCATCGGGATCATCCTTCCTGCATCTACCCTGTCAAGTCCTGTTAGAATTTTATAGGTTTCTATGAGATCCCCCCTCACTCTTCTGAATTCCAGCAAATATAATCCTAACCGACTCAATCTCTCCTCATACGTCAGTCCCGCCATCCCAGGAATCAGTCTGGTAAACCTTTGCTGCACTCCCTGTATAGCAAGAACATTCTTCCTCAGATAAAGAGACCAAAACTGCACGCAATATTCCAGGTGTGGCCTTACCAAGGCCCTGTATAATTGCAGCAAGACATCCCTGCTCCAGTACTCTAATCCTCTCGCTATGAAGGCCAACATACCATTTGCCCTTTTTACCGCCTGTCGCACCTGCATGTTTACCTTCAGGAACTGGTGTAGGAGAACACCCAGGTCTCGTTGCATATTCCCCTCTCTCAGTTAACAGCTGTTCAGATAATAATCTGCCTTCCTGTTTTTGCTACCAAAGTGAATGATCTCACATTTATCCACATCATACTGCATCTGCCATGCATTTGCCCACTCACTCAACTTGTCCAAATCACCCTGAAACCTTTCTGTCTCCTCCTCACAACTCCCCCTCCCACCCAGTTTTGTGTCATCTGCAAATTTGGAGATATTACATTTAGTTCCCTCATCTAAATCATTAATATATATTGTGAATAGCTGGGGTCCTAGCACCGATCCCTGCGGTACTCCACTAGTCACTGCCTCCCATTCGGAAAAAGACCCGTTTATTCCAACTCTTTGTGTCCTGTCTGCCAACCAATTTTCTATCCATCGCAATACACTACCCCCAATCCCATGCGCTTTAATTTTACACGCTAATCTCTTATGTGGGACTTTGTCGAAAGCCTTCTGAAAGTCCAAATAAACCACATCCACTAGCTCCCCCTCATCAACTCTAGCAGTTATATCCTCGAAGAATTCTAGTAGATTTGTCAAGCATGATTTCCCTTTCGTAAATCCATGCTGACTCTGTCAGATTCTGCCACTGTTCTCCAAGTGCTCTGCTATAAAATCTTTGATAATGGCCTCTAGAATTTTCCCACTACCCATGTCAGGCTGACTGGTCTATAATTCCCTGTTTTCTCCCTACCTCCGTTTTAATTATTTAAAGGGGGCCAGCATGAAATGGGTAAGTTTTAACCAAAATAATGATTTTTTAAAAACTCATTCATGGGATGTGGGCATCTCTGGCTAGGACAGCATTTGTTGCCCATCCCCAATTGCCTTTGAGAAGGTAGTGGTGAGCCACCTTGAACTGCTGCAGTCCATGTGGGGTAGGTACACCCACAGTGCTGTGAGGAAGGGAGTTCCAGGATTTTGACCCAGTGACAGTGAAGGAATGGCAATATATTTCCAAGTCAGGGTGGTGTGTGGCTTGGAGGGGAACTTGCAGGTGGTGTTGCTCCCATGCATCTGCTGCCATTGCCCTTCTAGGTGGTAGAGGTCGTGGGATTGGAAGGTGCTAAGGAACCTTGGTGCGTGCTGCAGTGCATCTTGTAGATGGTACACACTGCTGGCACTTTGGGTCCATGTTAGAGGGAGTGAATGTTTATGGATGGGGTGCCAATCCAGCAGGCTGCTTTGTCCTGAATGGTGTCAAGCTTCTTGAGTGTTGTTGGAGCTGCACCCATCCAGGTAAGTGGAGAGTACAACATAACGAATTAGGAGCAGGAGTAGGCCACTTGGCCCTTTGAGCCTGCTATGCCATTCAATAAGTTCATGGTTGAACTGATTACTCCACATTTCCATCTACCCTTCCACCCCTTGCTTTATCAAGAATGAAAGACTCTGCTTCCACCGCCTTTTGAGGAAGAGAATGCCAAAGACTCACGACCCTCTGAGAGAAAAAATTTCTCCTCATCTCTGTCTTAAATGGGAGACCCCTTATTTTCAAACAGTGACCCCTAGTTTTAGATTCTCCTACAAGGGGAAACATCCTCTCCACATCCGCCCTGTCAAGACCCCTGAGGATCTTATATGTTTCAATCAAGTCCGGGCGGCACAGTGGCGCAGTGGTTAGCACCGTAGCCTCACAGCTCCAGCGACCCGGGTTCGGTTTTGCAAGCTCTCCCTGTGACCGCGTAGGTTTCCGCCGGGTGCTCCGGTTTCCTTCCACAGCCAAAGACTTGCAGGTTGCTAGGTAAATTGACCATTGTAAATTGCCCCTAGTGTAGATAGGAGGTAGGAGAATTGAGGGAAGGTGAGGATATGATATGTGATTAATGTAGGATTAGTATAAATGGGTGGTTGTTGGTTGGCGCAGACTCAGTAGGCCGGAGGGCCTGTTACAGTGCTGTATCTCTCTGGGTCGCCTCTTACTCTTCTAAATTCCAGCAGATGCAAGCCTAGTCTATACTCGTATGGCAGCCCGCCATTCCAGGTATTAGTCTAGTAAACCTTCTCTGTACTGCCTCCAATGCATTTACATCCTTCCTTAAATAAGACGACCAGTACTGTACACAGTACTCCAGATGCGGTCTTGCCAATGCCCTGTATAGCTGAAGCATAACCGCTCTACTTTTGTATTCAATTCCCCTTGCGATAAATGATAACATTCCATCACACTCCTGACTTGTGCCTTGTAGATGGTGGACAAGCTTTGGGGAGTCAGAAGGTGAGTTACTTGCTGCAGGATTCCGAGCCTCTGACTTGCTTTTGTAGCCACGGTATTTATATAGCTACTCCAGTGCAGTTTCTGGTGAATGGTAGCCCCCTGGATGTTGGTAGTGGGGGATTCAGCGATTGTAAAGCCATTGAATGTCAAGGGGAGATGGTTAGGTTCTTTGTTGTTTGAGATGGTCATTGCCCGGCACTTGTGTGACATGAATGTTACTTGTCGCTTATCAGCCCGAGCCTGGATATTGTCCAGGTCTTGCTGCATTTCTACACAGACTGCTTCAGTATCTGAGGAGTTGTGAATGGTGCTGAACATTATGTAATAATGTTCAATTGGAACTAGGAAAAACAGTTGAGATTTTCTCTTCCCTTCCCTTCCCCAGGGCAGGTTTTGAAAACTGGTAGGTGCAGTGGATGCCACAGGCCTTTCCAGTTGGAGCTACCATCGGGATTGGGGGAGGATGGCGGTAATGGGAACAAGATATTTGGGCTTGGTGAGTAGGTGAACCAAGTCACTGAGGCTATGATCTGTGGGGGTGGGAAGTCCACAGGATATTCGGGCCGTAATCTGAGGAAGAAGGCCACAAAAGTACTAAGAGCCAATTTTCAGTACTTGCCATGCTAGTCAGCATCTCCTGCCTCGGATCAGCTGCTAGGCCATCCCTAACTTACTGTTGAGTTTAAGTCATGGTGCTGATATCATCAGGATGCAGCATCTTAATGCTTACACACTCAGGAATGGGGTCAGCTTGCTTGATCCTGATATTTTAACCCCACCCTCTCCTGACAGTCAGGGTTGGGGGAGCGTTTAAAATTGAGGCCAATCTGTCAAGAAAAGGTAATTGATTCTGGGATTGTTTACCCTACTGTACTAAAGATTTAAGGGCATTTGGAAGGCCTTTTATCGGAAATTATGCCAGGTTTCATTGGTGTGAATTCCACTGAGATCTTCCAAGAGTGTAAAGGGAGGAAGAAATAAGAAATAGGAGCAGGAGTAGGCCATACAGCCTGTCAAGCCTGCTCTGCCATTCAATACGATCATAGCTGATCTTCAGCAACTCCACTTTCCCGCCCGCTCTCCATATCCTTTGATTCCCTGAGAGAACTAAAATCTGTCTATCTCAGTCTTAAATATATTCAAAGATGGAGCACTCTGGGGTAGAGAATTCCAATGATTCACAACCCTTTGAGTGAAAAAATTCCTCCTGATCTTGGTCCTTATCCTGAGACTGTGCCCAAGTGTTCTTGGTTACCCAGCCAAGGGAAACAGCCTCTCCGTGTCTACCCTATCAAGTCCCTTCAGAATCTTAATAATAAAAGCAAAATACTGAGGATGCTGGAAATCTGAAATAAAAACACAATATGCTGGAAATACTCACCAGGTCTGGCAGCATCTGTGGAAAGACAAGCAGAGTTAACGTTTCGGGTCAGTGACCCTTCTTCGGAACTGGCAAATATTAGAAATGTCAAAGGTTATAAGCAAGTGAGGCAGGGGTGGGGCAAGAGATAACAAAGGAGAAGGTGTAGATTGGACAAGGCCACATAGCTGACCAAAAGGTCATGGAGCAAAGGCAAACAATATGTTAATGGTGTGTTGAAAGACAAAGCATTAGTACAGATAGGGTGTTAACGGACTGAAGATTGAGCAGCAGCAAGTACAAACATGAAAAAAATAACTGTGGGTAAGCAACTGAACAAACTAAGATGAAATGAAATAAACATACAAAAAAAAATTGTAAAAAAGAAAAAATAACTAAAAATAAAAGTAAAATGGGGGGCCCGTCATGCTCTGAAATTATTGAACTCAATGTTCAGTCCGGCAGGCTGCAGTGTGCCTAATCTGTAAATGAGATGCTGTTCCTCGAGCTTGCGTTGATGTTCACTGGAACACTGCAGCAAGCCCAGGATAGAGATGAGAGCAGGGGGGAGTGTTGAAATGGCAAGCAACCGGAAGCTCAGGGTCCTGCTGCGGACTGAGCAGATGTGTTCCGCAAAGCGGTCACCTAGTCTGCGTTTGATCTCCCCAATGTAGAGGAGACCACATTGTGAGCAGCGAATACAGTATACTACATTGAAAGAAGTACAAGTAAATCGCTGCTTCACCTGAAAGGAGTGTTTGGGGCCTGGGATAGTGAGGAGATAAATGGGCAGGTATTACACCTCCTGCGATTGCAGGGGAAGGTGCCATGGGAAGGGGACGAGGTGGTGGGGGTAATGGAGGAGTGGACCAGGGTGTCGCGGAGGGAACGATCCCTTCAGAATGCTGACAGGGGAAGGGAGGGGAAGATGCATTTGGTAGTGGCATCATGCTGGAGGTGGCGGAAATGGCGGAGGAGGATCCTTTGGATATGGAGGCTGATGGGGTGGAAAATGAGGACAAGGGGAACCCTGTCACGGTTCTGGGAGGGAGGGGAAGGGGTGAGGATAGAGGTGTGGGAAATGGGCTGGACACGGTTGAGGGCCCTGTCAACAACAGTGGGGGGGAATCCTTGGTTGAGGAAAAAGGTCATATCAGAAGCACCAATATGGAAGGTTTGTTTCAATGAGATCGCCAGCACTCATAACAAAACAGATGAATTGATAGCACAAATGGAAATAAATATCTATGATTTGATAGCCATTCAGAGACACGGTTGCAAGATGACCAAGGCTGGAACCTAAATATTCAAGGGTATTTGACTTTTTGGAAGGACAGGAAGCTAGGAAAAGGTGGTAACGTAGCTCTGTTAATTAAGGATGACAGTACAATAGTGAGAGATGCCTCCCCCCACTGCCATCATGGCTTCTTGGGGTTCCCAATGGATCCACCCGCTGGGTGTCCATGTCTACTTTTCAGTCCTGGAAATTTCAGGTCTGGGTATTGTTAGCTGCAGTGCTCATCTAAAATGGATAGTTTGATTATATTATATATGTATAGCTTTTTGATTCACCTCTGAAACTTCTTGACTAATTACGACTGCTTGTATTGCCAGTCCCAAAGTGACACTATGTCCCTCCTCTAACCCACAAATCAATATGCAATTATGTATTGGCAGTGGAAACCCATCTGGACTACTTCTACTACTTTTAAAATTAGGAAACTCTTGAACTGCATCCAATATTTTTGTATGCAGGCATGCACAAGTGCCATTTGGTGATCATGCTCATTTATTTAAAAACTCAATTCCATCTGTAGATTAAATCCTGTCAGACGCAGACAGCACCATAGATAACCCAGTGCTACTCCAGAAGCTATAAATTGAGATCTGAAAATTTTATAGTTTTAATGGCGCTGGATGATGCATTATGTTTTGAAATTAGGGCAGTCTGATAACAAGCAGCACACTGTGAATGCTTGACTGTAAATTAATCTGATGTCATGCCTGAAAGTCATTTGCTGACAGTTTAATCCACTGTCATTGTTTTGACATTGCAATGACCTTTTTTGTTTCTTAACCACTGTTTTCTGACTTGTAAGATGTAAGTTTTTTTGTGTGTTTAGGTGGGATGTTGACTAGTTTTTGACACACAAGGTAAAAACTCTGGTTTCCTAATCAAGATAGAGAGTTTATTAAGTACAGCAAGAATACACAAGCAATACTTAACCAATGACAGTAGTTATACAGCAGGATAGGGTGTCTTCGATCCTTGCCTTCTGAGCTGCTGTGGCGCCGTCTTCTTTCTTGAGATGTTCTGTTGACTGTAGGTTGGTTTCTTCATGAATCGGTGTGCCCTGGGTTGTCCCAGCACCTGCCATTTATGGCCCCCTCCAAGGTTTCTTTCCATCCATATTGGGTTATAGTCCACCTTAACCCTTTGGTCAGGTATGACCTCACCTTCTGTACATTATTCCTTCTTGATTAGTTTATAATAATCAGATTACAGCAGATATGACCCTACCCTCTGTACATTGTCTCTGCAGACAGCTTGATGGCCCAAGTCATTGTCACACAAAGGGGAAACTTTGCTGTCCCCATCAACATTCCAATCTTGAATGGTCTCTGAATATCCTTATTTGCAATTTCATCCTTTGTGAGGCCTACAAATCTAACCTTTATTGTGACTGAGTCTCTTAGTTGAAATGCAGAATGAGCATCTAGTCTCATAGCAACGCTCCTTCTGCTATTGTTACAGTAAACACTGTCTCCCATCATTTCCCCACTACAGTATACAAATATACATTTCACATTTAACAATATGATTCTAAACACAAAGTCCAGAACTTAGTTCTAATCTAATACATTAATTATATATATTCCTGAGCACAACCGCAACATCACTTAAAATCATTCTAATTTAAAACATAGTATCTCATGTGAGTTTTATCAGACCATAACTTAAATAGATTCATCCAACAGATAAAACGTGGCAGAGGTTAACCCTTTAGTTGCGACAAAGATGTAAAACAAATGAACTCCTATATTTCCTCTAATACAAAAGCAAAATATTTTGGATGCTGGAAATCTGAAATACAAACAGAAAATATTGGAAATACGCAGCAGGTCCAGCAGAAGAACAGAACTAATGGCCGGAATTTTAAGGGGCCGTTGGAGATGGGAATAGAGGCAGGGAAGGGTGAAGGGGTCATAAAGTAGGGACAGAAGACGTCAAGCTCGTCGTCTTGACCTCCCTTTTGCATTTTACTGTCGGCTGACATGGAGGGTGGACTTCGCACATCCACGCAGCGAGAAGGCAATTAAAGTATTTAAGAGCCCATTAGACAACAATTTTATTTACTGGGTCCTATTTAACAAATGGCGCACAGGAGCCAAGGGGCTTCAGAGCCTCGCCTGGCTAAAGGAGGCGACAAGAAGACATGGGCTCAGTGCTGACTTCACTGGGAAGTGATCGGGTGAGACAGCGTCGCTGGCAAGGAGAGTGGAGGACGGAGGGCATCGGGAGTCACTGTCAGCAGTTGGGGCCAAGGTGCCGGCTCTGCAGGTGAGCCACACCAGGATGTCATCGGGCAGTGCCACCTCATCAGAGGTGACAAGTAAGGGAAAGGGGGTGGGGGGTGCTGTTTCCTATGAAGGCCTTGCACTCGGGGAGAGGAGACCTCTCATGGGCCTCATTCGTTGAAGAGCAGCAGCATGTAGGGAGGGAGGCGCAGGCACTGGCAAGGGCATGCCAGCAGCTTGTGGATCCACAGGTGGGCCAGCCTCAGGAATAGCAAGCTGGAGAAGAATACAGAGGGGTATGCCAACAGCTTCCCACGTGCAGAGGTAGCTACCCCCCAGAGAGGGTCTACCATCCAAAGTTCAACTACCTGCAGATATCCGAGCAACGGTGTCTCAGAAGAATCCACCTCCCCAGGAAAGCCGTCACTGACCTGTATGCCATGATACAGGATGAGCTGAGCCCCATGGGACTTCATGGACACCTGAGGCCAGTGTCGCTGAAGGTCACCGTGGTGGTGAATGTCTGTACCAATGGATCATTCCAGGGATCCACTGGAGATATGTGTGGAATCTCACAGTCTGTGGTACATTGGTGCATCAAGGTGGTCACCAATGCCCTGTTCAGGAGGGCCAGTGACTGTGCGCTTCTGCACTGATCCAGTCAAGCTGAGGGCTGTAGGATTTGAGCCCATTGCTGGATTCCCCAGATGCAGGATGTCATCGACTGCGCGCATGTAGCCATCAAGGCTCCCGCAGACCAACTATCAGCCTTCGTTAACAGGAGGGGCTTAGCCTGCTCAATGTACAACTGGTCTGCAACCACCGCAAACGGATCATGTAGGTGTGTGCATGATTCCTGGGAAGCAGCCACAATGCCTACTTACTTCGGTAGTCCCAGGACTTTTCCATCCCCCACGCACCTTCAGAAATGGATCCTTGGAGACGAGGGCTATCCATGGAGGACATGGCTACTGAAGCCTGTGAGGAACCAATGCACGGATGCAAAGGAGAGGTACAACTCGAGCTATGGGTCAACCCGAACCAGCATTGAGCGGGCCGTTGGTCTACCCAAGATAAGATTCGGTTCCTAGATTGATCTGGTGGAGCCCTTCAGTGTGCCTTGCGGGGGGTGGGTCTTGTATGGTGGTGGTCTGCTGTGCACTGCACAACCTGCCGCTACAGAGGGGGGAGGCATTGACCAGTGAGGATATCATGGAGTGTGATGCCTACTCGACGAGGAGGATGTTGCCCAGGCAGTGCCAGATGAAGGACCGCAGGCACAACAGGAAAGGTGCAGTGAGATATGCGCAAATCGGGCATGTGATGCCCATATAATGTTCCCATTTCTTTTGACCCTTACCATTTTCTGGAACTGCAGCAATAAAACCTTACCTTTAAACAGTCCTGTTGTTGCTTTCTTCCTTTTGCACTGCTTCCTTAACATGTCTGAGCAATACCGCCGATGACGTCCCTGTTGAGGCAGGTGGAGGCATATCTGTGAGCTATGCTGGAGGAGGATCTTAGGCTGCCAGCAGCTGTCAAGGTGACAGTCACTTTGAATTTCTAAGCATCTGGCTTGTTTCATGGGTGGCCGTAGCCATGTGAGAGATATCTCAGGCAGTCGCCCACAGCAGCATCACTCGGGTTACAGATGAGAGAGCATTGGATTTCATAACATTCGCCACAGGCAGTCAGGCACAGAGGGCTGTGGGGTTTGCCTCCATGGCAGGATTCCCTAAGGTGCAGGGTGTGATCAACTACATCCATGGGGCCATCAAGGTCCCAGAGGCACAGCCCAATGTTTTTATCAACAGGAAAGGGTTTCACTCATTCAACATGCAGCTCATGTGCAACCATCACAAGCGATTCCTTCAGGTATGTGCCAAGTTTCCTGTCAGCTGTCGTGATCCATTCATTCTCAGGAAGTCACAGGTATTGCACCTGATCATGCCACCAGACAGCCTCCGTTGATGGCTCCTGACTGACAAGGGATATCCTTTGAAGAGATGGCTGCTGACATCTGGACGCAACCCCACAAAGGAGGCGCACGAATGATACAACCGCTGCCAACTCACCATAGGGGCCACCACTGAGCAGACCATTGGTCTTCAGATACGGTTCCGGTGCCTTAACCACTCTCTGGGTGCCCTCCATTTTGTTCCTACAAGGATGTCACGCATCATGGTGGTCTGCTGCGCCCTGCACAACATGGCCATGCAGAGAGGGGTGAAACTGGAGTAGGACCACGTGGACGGGCGCTCCACCTCGGAGGAGGAGGTTGATGAGGACCATCAGACTGCACCGCAAGGCCCTCTGGAGCTCATGCGAAGGGGGAACACACTGATCACAGGATGGCAGGGCGGTCCATGGCGCCCTGATCCAGAGACACTTCGACTGAGGCTGGCAGATCGTGTATTGGACTCTTCCCATGTGGACACCTCTCAGCATTTTTGGCTGCCATTAATAGTCCAATGCCACTTGGACATTTCCTAGTGTCCAGTAGTGATCAGGCAGTACATCTCCAATGGCCACACTATGGTCCTGGCCACTCAACAGTTTTCTCACACAGGCAGCACCTTATGCTGCTGTTGCTATGTCCCAATAATAATGACACAACAGATGTAAGGGTCCAAAAGCAACCCATTTCATTCCAGTGACATATATGCAATCGACAGAAGTGTTACGAACTGCACCAAAGTGATGCCACCGCTGCTTCTCCTTCCTCTTATGAGAGATTCTATGGGGTGCTCCCCCTGTGGCTGAAGCAGTTGCAGAGGCAGGCTGCTTGAGTGTGCATCCCAGCAGCTGAGATGCCCGTGGCACCAGTGCTCAAGGTCACGGTCATCGCCACAGACTACGCCAGCTGGATCTGTATTTGGGGGGGGGGGCCTCAGTCATGGGGGCTTGAGGAATTGCGTGTGTCCCTGTCAGAGGGCTGAGGGGGTGGCTTCAGAAGATTTGGCCTCTTCAGGAGTGGCATCACCTGCATCATCCCTTTCTCTCTTAGTCCTTTCATGGCACACTTGCATGTCCATGCTGACCAAGAGCGGGAGAGCGCCTGGCTGCCTGTCCATGCAGCTGTGCACCATCACTGTAATGGAGCGGCCAATGCTGGCATATATTCATTCAGTTCATGCCAGTCTGCTGCTTCTGCATCCATTTGGTGGACTGCCACATATGACTCTCCATAAGGTTGGCCACGGAGGAACTCATATGCTTGAGACATAGCGGTGCTCATGTCATGAATGGACTCCTGCATTCTCTGCCCAAGGGTGTGCACTACCTCAGGGAACTCTTGACAAATGGCCACTCAATTTCCTTTGCTGCTTCACAGGCACCCACTTTGTATATAATCCTCAGGCTCAGCTGCTCTGGCCAGGTGAGCGGGCAGGAGCTGTCCTCCGATGGGGACTGCCCACAGCTGCCATTGCCTCCATCGCCTGCTCCTGCTGACCTTGTGCTACCCATTCTAAACACACCTGAGGTCCCACCGGGGTGTGTGTATCTGTGCTGGTGCAGGGTGCGCTTGACCTCTGTGACGGTGGCTCTTCACAGTGCATCTCTTCCTCTGCGGTCAGCGTGGCCTGCAACATCTCTGGCACTGCTCTTCTGGTATTGGCCCTGCAGAAGAGATACCACATCAGTTGCACAACCACCCATCTCTTAGTAGCTGCTTCATCAGACATCTGTCAGGCCATCATCTGTGTTATAGGAACATAGGAGCAGGGGTAGGCCATTCAGCCTATTGAGCCAGCTCTGCCATTCAATATGATCATGGCAGATCATCCCCTTCAATGCCTTTTTCCCTCACTATCCCCATATCCCTTTATGTCATTGGTATTTAGAAATCTGTCAATCTCTGCTTTAAACATACTCAATGACTGGGTAGAGAATTCCAAAGGTTTACAACCCTCTGAGTAAAGAAATTTCTCCTCATCTCAGTCCTAAGTGGCTTCTCCCTTATTTTGAAATTGTGTCCCCTGGTTCTAGACTCTCCAACCAGGGGAAACATCTTACCTGCATCTACCCTATCTATCCCTTTTAAGTATTTTGTAGGCTTCAATGAGATCACCACTCATTCTTCGAAACTCTAGAGAAGACAGGCCCAAGATCCTCCATCTCTCTTCATAGGACAGTCCCGCCAGCCTGGGAACAAGTCTGGTGAACCTTCGTTGCACTCCCTCTATGGCAATAATATCCTCCCTAAGGTAAGGGGACCAAAACTGCACACAGTACTCCAGGTGCAGTCGAACCAAGGTTCTATACAATTGAAGCAAGACTTCACTACTGCTGTACTAAAATCGACTGGAAATGACTACACAAATGAGAAAGCTGCTCTAAACCGCTTACATGGACAAAACAAGAAGCTTTCACCCTCTCTCTGCCAGACACCTATCTCGTCCTTGGCGACTGTCTGTCCTGCACCACCCTGCCAAAGTCGAGGGCCTTCTCCTACATCAGTGTCAATACTGCCAGATGGGCCACTCCATCCTTGGAACAAGTCCTCTTGCGGGCATTGTGTGCTTGTTTTTCCTGCAAGGTGCAGATCAAGAGTGGTAAGGCTGTGATACGTCCCATCAGAACATCATGAGGTACATTCACGTGTAATGATCCTAGCACTATACTGTCCATGGGTTTAACTCAACATCCTTCCAGAAGCTAAAGTGCTGTGAACTCTTCCCTTAGGTGAGGAGTCGACCTGGGCACACATGTCCCAAATTTTCCTGAACGTTACCTGCCTTGAGGCCCTTCTGCACAGAATTGGGCTCCACATGTATTTACTTCACATCTGCCAGCTGGACATTGCATCTTACTTACCTTGCCAGATCTCAAAAGGTGGTTGAAGCACTTCCTGTAGTGGACCTTTGTCTTTCTCAGCACAGTGTGGCTGCTGACCTCTTGAGCAATCTCCAGCCATGCCTGCTTAATTTGGCTGGCAGGCCACCTCCTGCCACTGTCCAGAAATAAAATGTTCCCACAGGCTCTCCATGCCTCTATCAGAACCTCCTGGGTGGTGTTGCTGAATCATGGGGCCGCCGTTCCAGGACTGCCTGCCATATTGCTGTTCTTTACTCTTGCACACTCTGTAATGATAGTCTGCCTACAGTCACATTGATGGCTGACAGGCACCCTTTAAATGGGACCCACCATGTCTAGCTCCCGCCTCCTTAACCCCCCCTCACCATCCCTAATTGGGCGACGATTGCGGATTTGAGCCACTAATTGGTTATCTGCAAAATTCTGCCAACTGTTGTGGAACGACATTGAGCGGGGTTGGACCCCGAAATGGTCCTGCTGATGGGAAAATTCAGATGCTGCCTGGCCAGTTGAGTATTTCCAGCATATTCTGTTTTTATTTCTATTTCCTCCAGGTGGTTTGAGACACAAAATTAATGTTTGGCTTCCTAAGCAGCACTTAGAAACTTTCCCCTCCAACCTATATTTCTATAAAACATGTGACTTTTATTTCAGTCATACTGTTGCAGTTAGGAGCTACGTCCATCATGTGGAAGCTGACTAGTATCCACTGACTTACTTTGCAGACTGTAATAGAAAGCATCTCCATTTGCAAATGGTACCTCTTTATCTTACTTCAGCGCTCAAGGTGCTTATCAACAAGCGTTAAATGCGTCAGACTCCAATGGATACCTGTGTACCCCAATCTCTGGGTTGCCCATTCAAAAGCATGCACTGTATTTGATTTATTTATATCTCTATATGACCAGGGTGAAACTCAAGCCATTCTTTCCAAGACATTTTTATTGGATTCAGGTTTTGGACAAAGAACTAATCTTTATTCCAGATGAATGATTCCTATCTTGCAAAGACCAGCTTTTGGTCTTCAAGAAGTGAGTTGTGATGAAACCTAATTTGGAGCCCTAGAAGTAATGGGAATCTCCATCTTTCTCATTCCTAATGCCAAATTATTCATACAATTCTTATAACTGAATCTTTTGATATATTTGAAATATTATAGCAGATACAAAACAAAAGTCTAGCTTTGGAGGCAAGGGATTTAACAAAGGAACTTGGGGGGGGTGGGGTGATGGAGGGGGTAGGGTTCTTGTAAGATTAAGTCTTTGAAAACCAGCATACAACCAAAGGGGCAATAGAATGCTGGGTTTTCATCATGAGGTATAGAAACAAGGACGTACTTACTGCAGTTACACAGATGTTGATCTGACCTGATTTAGGGAATCTAAGTTTTAGGTTCCACATCTTAGGCAGGAAATACTTGTCTTCAAGGGAATCCAGCAGCAATTCACCAGGTTGACGTCACTGGTGAGGGACTGGGTAAAATTGTGTCAATATCCCTGCGAATAAGGATATTAAAGGGCAATCTGATTGAAGTGTTTGAAATAATGAAGTAAATTGATTGTTCCTGCGAGTTAGGGAATCCAGAAAAAGAGAGGATAATAAAATTAGGACTAACCCAGTTAAAAATGAATCCAAGCAAAATTACTTAACACGAGACTTGTGAGTATATGGTTGTGCAAATGACTACAGACTATTTGGATGAGGGAACATATTCAAGACACAGAATCGTTGCAGCGCTGAAGGAGGCCATTTGGCCCATCATGTATGCACCAGCTCTCCAAATGAGCAATTCACCTGGTGCCATTCCCCCATCTTCTCCCCATAATCCTGCACATTCTTTTCAGATAATAGTCTAATTCCCTTTTGAATGCATTGTATGAACCTGCTTGCACCACACACTCAGGCAGTGCATTCCAGAACTTAACCACTTGCTGCGTGAGAAAGTTTTTCCTCATGTCGCTTTTGCTTCTTTTGCCAATTACTTTAAATCTGTGCCCTCTTGTCCTTGATCCTTTCACGAGTGGGAACAGTTTCTCCTTATCTACTCTGTTCAGACCCCTCACGATTTTGAATACCTCTATCAAATCATCTCTCAGCCTTCTCTTCTCCAAGGAAAACAGTCCCAACTTCTCCAATTTAAATAACAAGTTCCTCATCCCTGGAACCGTGCTCGTGAATCTTTTCTGCACTCCCTCCAATGCCTTCACATCTTTCCTAAAGTGTGATGCCCAGAAATCCGATCAGCCATGATTTTATTGAATGGCAGTGCAGGCTCGAGGGGCTGAGTGGCCTACTTCTGCTCCTAATTTGTATGTTCGTACTACTCCAGCTGAGGCCAAACTAGTGTCTTATACAGGTTCAACTTAACCTCCTTGCTGTTGTACTCTGTGCCCCTATTAATAAAGCCTAGGATACTGTATGCTTTATTAATTGCTCTTTCAACCTGTCCTTCACCTTCAATGACTTATGCACATATACACCCAGGTCCCTCTGCTCCTGCGCCCCCTTTAGAATTGTACCCTTTATTTTACATTGTCTCTCCATGTTCTTCCTACCAAAATGAATCACTTCACATTTCTCTGCATTGAACTTCATCTGCCACTTGTCCTCCCATTCCACCAACTTGTTTATGTCCTTTTGAAGTTCTACACTATCCTTCTCACAGTTCACAATGTTTCCAAGTTTCATGTCATCCCCAAAATTTGAAATTGTGTTCCGTACATCAAGGTCCAGGTCATTAACATATATCAGAAAGAGCAAGGGTCCCAACTGTGACCCTTGGGGAACTCCACTACTTCTCCAGCCCAAAAAACATCCATTAATCACTACTTCCTGTTTCATGTCACACAGCCGGTTTTCTATCCATGTTGCTACATTCCCTTTTATTCCATGAGCTATAACTTTGCTCACAGGTCTGTTGTGCGGCACTGTATCAAATGCCTTTTGGAAGTCCATGTACACCACATCAGCAGCATTGCCCTCATCAATCCTCTCTGTTACCTCTTCAGAAAAAAAAACTCCAGCAAGTTAGTTAAACACGATTTTCCCTTAACAAATCCATGCTGGCTTTCCTTAATGAACCTGCATTTGTCTATGTGACTATTAATTTTGTCCCGAATTATTGTTTCTAGAAGTTTCCCCACCACCGAAGTTCAACTGATTGGCCTGTAGTTGCTGGACTTACCTTTACACCCTTTTTTGAACAAGGGTGTAACACTTGCAATTTTCCAGTCTTCAGGCCCCACCCGAGTCTAAGGAAGACTGGAAAATTTGGCCAGTGTCTCTATAATTTCCACTCTCACTTCTCTCAGTTTCCTTGGATGCATCTCATCCAGTCCTGGTACTTTATCAACTTTAAGTATAGATAGTCTATCTAATACCTCCTCCTTATAACTTTTAAATCCTTCCAGTGCATTAATTATCTTCTCTTTCACTGTGGCCGAGGCAACATCATCATCTTTAGTAAAGACAGATGCAAAGTATGCACTTAATACCTTAGCCATGGCCCCTGCCTCCATGTGTAGATCCCCTTTTTGGTCCCTAATCAGCCCTACTCCTTTTTACTATTTATACGCCTATAGAAGACTTTGGGATTCCCTTTTATGTTAGCTGCCAATCTCTTTTCATACTCCCTCTTTGCTTCTCTTATTTGCTTTTTCACTTCCCGTCTGAACCTATATTGAGTCTGGTTCTCCATTGTATTATCCACCTGACATCTGTCTTTTTCTTCATCTTAATATCTATCTCTTTTGTCATCCAGTGAGCTCTGGATTTATTTGTTCTACCTTTCCCCTTCGAGGGAATATACCTTGACTGTGTCCGAACTATCTCTTCTTTGAAGGTAGCCCATTATTCAGGTACCGTTTCTCCTGCCAACCTTTGACTCCAATTTATTAGGCCCAGATCCATTCTTACCCCATTGAAATTAGTTTTCCCCCAGTTAATTATTCTTACTCTAGATTGTTCTTTGTCCTTTTCCATTGCCAACCTAAACCTTATGATGCAATGATCAGCGTCCCCTAAATGTTCTTCTTCTGATATTTGATCCACTTGGCCCACCTCATTCCTAAGAACCAGGTCCAGCAGTGCCTTCCCTCTCATTTGACTGGAAACATACTGTTGTAGAAAATTTTCCTGAACAGACTCTAGGAACTCTTGCCCCGCTCTGCCCTTTACACTACCACTATCTCTAGATGCAGAAATCAACAAGCGCATGGGAAAGGCTTCCGCTGCTATGTCCAGACTGGCCAAGAGAGTGTGGGAAAATGGCGCACTGACACGGAACACAAAAGTCCGAGTGTATCAGGCCTGTGTCCTCAGTACCTTGCTCTATGGCAGCGAGGCCTGGACAACGTATGCCAGCCAAGAGCGACGTCTCAATTCATTCCATCTTCGCTGCCTCCGGAGAATACCTGGTATCAGGTGGCAGGACCGTATCTCCAACACAGAAGTCCTCGAGGCGGCCAACATCCCCAGCTTATACACACTACGGAGTCAGCGGCGCTTGAGATGGCTTGGCCATGTGAGCCACATGGAAGATGGCAGGATCCCCAAAGACACATTGTACAGCGAGCTTGCAACTGGTATCAGACCCACCGGCCGTCCATGTCTCCGCTTTAAAGACGTCTGCAAACGCGACATGACGTCCTGTGACATTGATCACAAGTCGTGGGAGTCAGTTGCCAGCGTTTGCCAGAGCTGGTGGGCAGCCATTAAGGCGGGGCTAAAGTGTGGCGAGTCGAAGAGACTTAGCAGTTGGCAGGAAAAAAGACAGAAGCGCAAGGGGAGAGCCAACTGTGTAACAGCCCCGACAAACAAATTTTTCTGCAGCACCTGTGGAAGAGCCTGTCACTCTAGAATTGGCCTTTATAGCCACTCCAGGCGCTGCTCCACACACCACTGACCACCTCCAGGCGCTTACCCATTGTCTCTCGAGATAATGAGGCCAAAGAAGATCCCAGTCTATATTCAGATAATTAAAGTCCCCCATTCGTCGTCGTCAGCTGTCCCTCAATTCGAGGATGATGTCTGCTCAAGGTCACAAGTTTCTGCCATGGGTCTTCAGAGGACTGACCACGCTGATACTCGACCTGCATAACTTTGGCCACATGGGGGAGGATGGCCTACGAGGTAGTGGGATCCGGAGTGCAGGATTTGCTTTCTTTTCTTTCCTTCTCTGCTGCTGCTCTGCCTTAAGGTGTTTGGACTCAAAGCACGATGCAGCTTGATGGACAAGTTGTCACCATTTTGAACGATTGGTAGCAAGCTCCACCCAGTCATCAATTCCCAACAGAGGTGTCCAACAACCTTCATGCATCTGTCGCCTGTGGGCAGATTCTTGACTAGGGACTCCCAGGTTCACAGCCCTGTCCCCATGGCCAATTCTCCATTGCCACAGGACTTGGAAAATGGACCCTGGTAGAAGCCTGTGTGTGACTTTATTTAACGTGGGAACCTTGGCCGCTGCCACTGTCCACACGATCTTGATGGATTGGCGGTAAGATTTCAGTTATATATTGTATCACGATGACTGGGACCACCTTGCCGCTGCAGTCTTCTTCCGCATTTGCGGCTGGTGAGACACACAGTCTTCCTTCGCCTGTTCTGCAGCTGAGGACTTTTTGGACTGCACTTTGTCTGGCATCTCCCACTGCCCTTGCTGCCATGGGTGGCCCAACCAGGAGCAAGGCGCTCCCAAAGGCATCACTCAAGGGGTCGTCAGAGCCACAAGACTCTCCACTGTGTCAAGGTGGCGATCCACGGAGGGTGTCCCCATTTTAACTACTCTATAATTTTTGCACTTGTGTAATTTCCTTGCAAATTTGTTGCTCTACATCTTTTCCACTAGTTGGTGACCTATAGACTACACCACGCAATGCAATTGTGCCTTTTTTGGATAAATACTTTCACAAAAGGTGAAGAATGGAGGGAAATTGGAAGAGAAAGGGGGTTTTGATAAGGTAGATCTGCAAAAAACTCCGAAAGCCATAGATGCAGAATTAACGAAGATGTTCCGGAAGAGAAGAAAAGGTGGAGAACTGGGATCAAAAAGATAGAGCTGCTGTGGCTAAATGAAGTGGCAGAGCAGGCTGAATGGTTTACTCCATTTGTGTGATACATGGAGGGGACTTTTCCCAGGCAAGGGGAGGCGGGGTTACAAGTGTGCACTGAGTTAAATCCCCTGAAATTGATATTGGATTGGGATCCTGGCATTATCCCGCCCTCTTCAGGGTTTCTGCATGGCGGGATTGAGCCCCCTTAGTTCTTTTGGGTAAGTTATTAAGGTAATTAAAAAGACAATTAAGAATTGGTTTAACTCTCATTTATGGATTTCCCAGCTAGGGGACCTGCTTCCTGACCTGTCAGCAACTCGCTAGGGTCACCGAGGCGAATCCACAGCGGGAACAACTGCTTCAGTGAAACTGGCAAGCTGGGGAGGCTTTGATCAGTTGCACTGAAGAGCTCCAGCCATGGCCATTTAGAGACTGCTGTTTAAAACACTTCTTTCAGCGTGCTATCATTCCTTGACAGATGATTGCCAGCTTCTTTGAAGGCACTTCACCTGTCCAGCTGCATGCCCCTAATTCCAGCCTTCACCATGGCATGGAAACTGCTTATGTAGCTCTACTTTGAACCTCTTCTGAGGGTCAAGAGCAGAAGCAGCATCATCTGCCTTCTCAGCCGCATGCACCTCCACAGGGTAGAGGGAATGCACACAGAGATCCAGCTGGAAGGAGGCGAGACCCCCAACACAGGGTCCACAGGCAGGAGATCAGCACTGTCGATATGCCTGAACACCAGTGCCTCAGGAGGCTTGGGCTGTCATGGTTGGTCTCTGCTGATATCTGCAGACTCCTGAAACAAGAACTTCCCAGTGGGGTAGGTGAGCATGCATTTCCAGTGCGTCACTGGAGGGCCACGCCCCTGGGTTTCTGCTTCTCCTGTAGGTTGTGTGCTCTCTTCTGCTGCAAGGAGATGTGAATGTTAGAATTGGCTTGTAGATAGGAAGGGAAGGACAACATTTGTGAAGGGTGACTGTGAGACATAGGTGTGAGATAGGATGAGGGTGAGAATTAGCTGTCCAGAGGATCTGTGGAGGTGCCTGTAGAGAAGGAATGAATGGAGCTGCAAGGTGTCTTGTCCTGAGGAGTGCTGTACAGGAGAACGCTTGGAAAGGCAGAGTGTGGAGCTTGGCACCTGCCCTCCTGAGGTCCTGGATCCTTGGTGCACCGTCTCCAAGTTGGAGGGACCACCCTTCTGCTGACTTCCTTGGCCACTTCCATCCATAACTGCTTGGTTGGAAAGGCTGGCCTCTTTCCCCTGTTGTTGGGAAAGTTCATCTCACTGCAGCCCCTCAGATCACACAGCAGGACTTCCAGCTACGAGTGACAGACCTGGGGAGCAGCCTTCCCAGGTCTCCTCTCCATTCCTGTGGTTGCTGCAACCTCAAAAATCCAAAAGCTGGTGAGCCTTTGCCATGGTCCCTTTAATTAGAAATCCTTCCTTTGACAGACTGACTGTGTCCTCCAGTCTGCTTTCCCTAATTGGTTGGGCAGCCTGGAGGTAGGGTGCTAATGCTGTGGCTGAGTTAAAGAACCACGGCAAAGCCCGCCCATTAGAAAATCTGGTTCCTAACCAAAAATGGTTCCGCTGTTCCGGCAGGGCCAAGTCCAGAAGATTCCGCACAGGATCCATAAAGCCCTAGTGATCACCTATTGGATGAAGTTCATTGCCCTATTAACCTTTTTATAATTTCCTGTTCAATTATTGACCCTTCTTCCTTTCAGGTTGTGTTCCATTGGATTGCTATAAAACCTAATCTAACAACAAATTGAGCTATGAACAGTCTGACTAATATCATTCTTCTTGCTTAAGGACTGAGTATCCTGACCACTGTATTTTTTTTGAAGATTTAAAAATACAAACCTAATCCCAGCTTGCTTCTCTCCAGTTTAACATATTTGCATCAATGAAAACATGTACTGTAACTATCTGAATTTCAATTAGTTCATTCATAGGAATTTATATTACAGCACTGAAGTCGGCAATTTTATCCACTCATGCCTGAACCTACTCTGAAAGAGCTGCCCACAATCCCATTTTCCTGCCATTACTTTTTATTTTTTTTTACAAATATATATCCACTTTCTTTTTAAAAGCTATTATGGATTCTTGGTGTGGTATTCTACATCCCAACAAGCCTCTCTATATATAAAAAAAATCTCACGGCTCACTCTGTTTTGATAAATTTCTGGCCTCCAGTTACCCAACTCATTGACTCGTGAAATGTTTTTCTCTCTTTTCCTTATAAAAACCCCCTTTCTCTTCCTATTCCACCCCTCCCCACCCCATCTTCACCATCACCACTCATGCTGGAATACAGTACCTCATCAAAGTGGCCTTCAGTCTGTAATATTTAACGCGCACTGAGCAGATTATTCGACTGCACAGACATCACAGCCAAACATGATCTTGTCCATTCATATGTGTTTCAGTAGAGATCGGTGTATAACAATTGAGGGCTGGAGTTTGTTGAAGCCCCGATGTCGGGATCTGTGGCGGGTGAGGCTGTAAGATTGTACCGGCAGTGGCCCACCATGGAGCCTGAGCCACGAGGGCCAGGCCCGATCTTCTTGGTGGCGGCCCTCCTGTTGCTGGTCGACAGGACCTGGCTTTGAATATGCAAATTAAGAAAATGAATACATTTAAATAAAATTATCAGCGATCTTACCTGCTGCCTGGGATCTTCCAAGCAGCAGCTGGCACTCATGCACCTTCACTTACCTGTCCAGGGAAAGCTGGCGCCACCGAGGTGGGGAAGGGTGCGGGTGGTACTTAGGATTTTCAATGCAGTTGGGGGGCGGGGTTCAGGCTCAAATGTGCATTAATAGTGTTGGGGAGTGGGTGAAGGGGTGACCTCTGCACTTCAAACAGTTTGTGCGGGGTGGGGGGGGGGAGGTGGGGGAAGGTCAAGTAGCCTTGCATGGAAGTCTTTTTGTGCAGTGTGGGGAGAAGGCAACTATTATCTGTCAGTGTTATTGGGGGGAAGGGGAAATATTTTTTAATGTGGTGTACAGAGGGGCTATGGTTTTAAATATTTAAATTTAGCGGCAGGTATGTGTGCCCTTTAGAAATGGTGCCAGTGCCTGTGCACAGGCAGTTGACGCCTTTGCTGCTGTCACAGAGCCCGCTCCCACCACATGATTGGGGGAGGCAGATCGACCGGCGCTCGGTAGCAGGAGAATAAAATTCAGCTCTGAAAGTGGAAACTAGAGGCTGTAACAAGTTAGCTGAAAGATAATTTAGCCCAGGCCAGGAGTCAAACCTGGCTCAGATTTTGGGGGAAGAGTTTTAACTCCCAAAGACAGGTGCGTTTGGGTCAGGTAGGAAGTAAAATTGTAAAAAAATAATCAGTGCACCTCAGATTTTCTTCTTGTTCTGGCTTTAACACTGACTAAACTGGTTTCCTGGGGTTCACGAAACCCAACAGCTTAAGGGAGATTCCTACTGCTGCATGGGAAAGGTAAGTGCCTTTCTGGCATTGCTTGTGGAGCAGGAGGGACAGGAGTGCTTCTCCTACCCACCAAACAAACCAGTTACCCTCTCCAGCAATAAGACCTCCGCTGTCCCACAATCCCCCCCCCCCGCCACTACCCCAATCCAGTGCTCTGTGATCCCCTCCCATCCACTACAACCATTCCGCCACCTGCCCTCTGCAGTCATCTTCTCCCCTCCCCCATTTCTCTGGCCCCTTCCATGATTTTCGCCCCAGGCACTCCTATCAATGCACACCCATTCTGCCCCCGCCTCCCCAACCAATCCCTCTCTCTCCCGCCTCTGCTTCCTGGCTGTGGTTACAGGCTTACTCACTTGACAGCCAGCCTGCCTCTCAATCTGGTTGGCTGTGGCCAGGAAACAGGTTTCTAAAATGATATTTATGTCCTGCCATTAAATTCAGCAGGACCTAAGCGAAAACCCTTTCTTCGACTGCAAAGCTACTGTTACAGACATGTGGGAGATGATAGGTGTGGATTCCATTTTTTCACCTCTCAACTGACCAAAGACAGCATGCTTTTAAAAAGTGTTTTAACCCGAGTGTTTTAATGGTCAACAGACAGACAGGTTTCCTCATAGGTTTAAAAGAAAGATAAATGTTTGTTATATAGCACCAGAAAATATACGCAAACTTCACCCACTTTCACATGGAAACAGATACACACACACACACAAGAAAAGATAGAGATGAAAAGATAGCATGCATTTAGGTCTGATGGTTTTAAAAAGAATTCACTGTAAAACTTGCTTTTTCCCCCGGGGTGAAGACTTGAAACGGTACATGCCTGGTTTTCCTTTTTTTCTGGTTCACTGACAAAAGAAAAAAACTCGAATGGTTGAGGAGGATGGGTGCATTGTTGCAGACTTCTCTCGTTATATCTCAGTCACAGTTCAATGACGAAAGCCTGGTTTGATTTCTCCGGCAGGGAGTTCAAGGTCAACTCTAGTCTCTCCCTACATGGAGTTTAAAGATGGTGATCTTAAGCAGGGTCCATCCTCTTCGCTAGAATAGATGGAATGTTCACTTTTGAACTAATAACTGAATTAAAACCAACACTGATTCTGCTCCGATTGTTCCAGAATGCGCTGCCGTTTCACTCGTGCTGTCGGTCACAATCCTTTCTCCTGATTGGTCAGTTTGAACCAGGCCACTTTTGCGCGCCTCAGATCTGTTTAGGTTTCATAAGTTCATTATATAGTTCATAATTTCTCCTTATGAGTGTGACACTGCTCCACCCCTCTGTAGGTATCCTGGCCTTTATCTCTAAACAATTGAGACAGCTTGCATTTGAAAAATAATTTGCGCATAGTACAATTCTTTTCCCCAGCTAACTCTAATCCTGCTAATTATTTGTAAAAATGTAAATGTAAAATAATATTGTATTCTAACATATAACTGAATACTTTTTTAATGTACTTCTTCCAAACTTCTGCAGTAAATCATTAAGGTAAAGAAAGAGATTTTACCATTTTCTTGAAATAGGTGTTTAAGTATCTATTCAGGTAATGGTTCTGTAGATACTGAATTTAATTAAATCTGTGATAACTGAGTTTAGCACCACTTAAAAGACAAGCAAAAGCATACAAAGTTTTTATTTCCTGAATTACCAGTTCATCGTGTCCCATACATTTTCAGAGAGCATTTGAATTTTTTGCCAAAGACACATGTTTATAAAAGTTATACAACTTTGAATAAAATCTTTTTGCATGGAACTTAATGCCTGATAAATAAAAGGACTGATATATGTTGGAGCAGTGGAGTTGGCCACGAATTGGTAGTTACTTGGGACTATGGCGACCCCACCTCTTGAATGTGGAAGTGTATCTTCCAGAGCAGGGGAAAGATGAAATCGCTCAAAAAAAACACATTCCTAATATTCTGGTTTGATAATTACATTTTCTTAATGGAGACATCTCATAAGGAGAAAGCTTTTTAGTTAATCTTGAATTATTGCAGTGCCACCATCTTGGACTTTCAGAATAAGTTAAGAGTTGATCTTAGCTGCCTTCTGCCTGATGTGTTATGATTAATATGGTTAAATATTCCAGTAAGGTGGAATGAATGGATGATTCTGCCAAAAAATGACACTATGTCACAAATCCGAATGTATACTCTAATGGAAAATGTAATAAAGGCTTGTATAACCAGATTTATATATTAACTGTTAGTGCTAATTTTCTATTCCAGAAATGGTGGTACATTTCACGCAACTTTGAGACTTACCATTGTGCTTAGTCAAAGTGCTGTACAGTTTTCCAGCAGATCACAGAAATATATTTAATATAAATTATAATGATTTTTCAGGTCCCATTTTGGTTTTAAAATGTTTTTTAAATTTCAAAGTTATAAAACTGTTATGAGAGCTAAGCAGCTAGCAACTCTATTTTTTTTTAAAGCCTGAAGATAAAAAAATCTGCAATACATTACAGGATGCCTTATAGTAATAGTTTCTAAAGGAGTCACTCTTGCCTGTTACAGTTAGTAAAGTTCAATAAGCATTTATAAGGTAAAAATGGAAGATACTATCCATTGTAGCTAACTTTTTTTTAATTAAAACATTTTTTCCAATTTGTTGGTAGTGTTTCTTCATATATCAGTCCTTTTATTTATCAGGCATTAAGTTCCATGCAAAAAGATTTTATTCAAAGTTGTATAACTTTTATAAACATGTGTCTTTGGCAAAAAATTCAAATGCTCTCTGAAAATGTATGGGACACGATGAACTGGTAATTCAGGAAATAAAAACTTTGTATGCTTTTGCTTGTCTTTTAAGTGGTGCTAAACTCAGTTATCACAGATTTAATTAAATTCAGTATCTACAGAACCATTACCTGAATAGATACTTAAACACCTATTTCAAGAAAATGGTAAAATCTCTTTCTTTACCTTAATGATTTACTACAGAAGTTTGGAAGAAGTACATTAAAAAAGTATTCAGTTATATGTTAGAATACAATATTATTTTCATCAGGAAAAAATAAGTAAAGCTAAATAGATATCCCTTAATTCAGTAAAGTACATTTTTTAGATTTGTATCCATGTGATACAAAATTTCAATTCAACGACTCGACTTTTTATTCAGAAATATACCTATTTAAAATAAAAGTTTCCTTACAGCAGTTATAAAAACAGTTAAAATTAGCTGATGCTTTTTAAATATAAAAATAAGTCAAATTGAAAATACAATTTAAACTGAGCACTACTATGAACTGGTACTTGCTAATATGCAAACAAATTAAAATAAATTCTGAATACTGTACTCAACATTAGATGTCCCTCACAAAAGTTAATACATGCTGTCATTTAGAAGAAGCTGTTATAATTTCTTGATGGAAAATCCAGTTTTGAATGCATTAGCGCAACTGTTGGCCTGTGTGGTGACTTCAATCTCAGCCTGTTTCATAAAATATCATTGCCAACGTGTCTAATAAGCACTTTTCAGTTTTAAGCTGAAGACCTCTAATGCAGCACTCTATTTTGTCTTTGCTCAGGCATATGCAGATATACTACAGGCACAGGTTATGGAGGGTGTGATGCATCCAATGCAGAAGGCCCACTATGGAGCTGACCTGACAGAAAATAAACTAAAAGATTTTAGTGGAGAACAGATTGGACAACTATATGAACTGATGCAAGAAGCCACAAAACCTAATGACCTGTTCAATCATGAAGATGACCCTTATAACAAGAAGTAGTTTAGTAATTATCACGATAACATGTACTGCGGGTGGCCCTTATAACAAGAAAGAATTTAGTAACTACTGCAATAACATGTACTTAACAAACTGGGGAACTATACCTGTTGCATCTGCTTTCAATATTATTTCTAAGACTCGAAATACAAAGTCTGAAAATTAGAAGTGTAATTTTCCTGTATCCAGCAATGTTTAGCAGTTAGCCTATTTGCTTTTAGCATGATAAATTGTGAAAAGATAAATTGATTTTTACAATGTGTTTCAAAAGAGCAATCAAAAATTAATTCAACTTTTTCAAATAATTTCCTGAATATTGAATCAGATCTTGTGTAAAACTGTATCAAAATTATAAGCCTAATTTTATGTAAAGAAACATTTTCAGGTAACCAAATTTTTATCGACAGTGCCTGTTGAACAATTTGTAATCTCGATAAGGTATGCAAAGAGTCAGATTTGCTCAATGATATGCCATTGAACAATTAATATTGGTTGCAGTTATGAATATATTATTGTGGGAAGGAGCTTTCCTATAAATTAAGTGTATGCACAAATAAAATTAAATTTGGCCCCAATGTTTAAGCTAAATTTAATTCCAGCATGGTCGTTTGCATCAAGGAGCCCGAGCAAAACTGGAGTTGATGAGAAACAGAGGGAAAACTCTCTGCTGGTTAGAGTCATACCTATCACAAAGGAAGATGGTTGTGGTTGTTGGAGGTCAGTCATCTCAGTCCCAGGACATTACTGCAGGAGTTCCTAAGGGTAGTGTCCTAGGCCCAACCATTTTCAGCTGCTTCATTAATGACCTTCCCTCCATCATAAGTTCAGAAGTGGGGATGTTTGCTAATGATTGCACAACGTTCAGCACCATTTACGAATCTTCAGATACTGAAGCAGCCCCTGTCCATATGCAGCAAGACCTGGACAAAGTCCAGGCCTGGGCTGATAAGTGGCAAGTTAAATTCGAGCCACACAAGTGCCAGGCAATGACCATCTCAAACAAGAATCTAACCATCTCCCCATGACATTCGATGGCACTACCATTGCTGAATTCCCCCACTATCATCAGCCTGGGGGGGGTTACCATTGACCAGAAACTGAGCTGGAGTAGCCACATAAATGATGTGGCAACAATAACAGGTCAGAGGTTGGGAATTCTGCGGAGAGAAACTCACCTCCTGACTCCACAGTGTCTGTCTGGCATCTATAAAGCAAAAGTCAAGAGTGTGATGGAATACACTCCACTTACCTGGATGGGTGCAGCTCCAACAACACTCAAGAATCTCGACACCATCCAGGACAAAGCAGCCCGCTTGATTGGCACCCCACCCACCATCTTCAACATTCACTCCCTCCACCACCAACGCACAGTGGCAGCAGTGTGTACCATTTCCAAGATGCATCGCAACAACTCATCAAGGCTCCTTAGCACCTTCTAAACCTGCGACCTCTACCACCTGGAAGGACAAGGGCAGCAGGTGCATGGAAACACCACCACCTGCAAGTTCCTCTCCAAGCCACACACCATCCTGACTTGGAACTATATCGTCATTCCTTCACTGTTGCTGGGTCAAAATCCTGGAACTCCCTTCCTAACAGCACTGTTGGTGTACCTACCCCACACGGACTGCAATGATTCAAGAAGGCAGCTCACTACCACCTTCTCAAGGGCAATTAGGGATAGGCAATAAATGCTGGCTTAGCCAGTGATGCCCACATCCCAGGAAAGAATAATAAAAAAAATTAATTTCAGTGCTGTGCGCAGATTGGCTGCTGTGCTTCCCTAGATTATAACAGTGACTACAGTTCAAAAGTACGTCATTAGCTTTAAAGTGCTTTGGATGACCTGGTGTTGTCAAAGGTGCTATAGATATATGTATGTATGCTAGTTTTTTCTTAGGAGAAATGCATGCTGACAGCTATCAGCAAAGTATTCATGTGAAGGTTGCTGGTCATAGATCAGTTGGACATAGGAGTGGAATCCTTTTCATTTAGGAAATTCAATGGATTAATCCATGTGCAAGACAAAGTGGATTCTATCCACAGCCTTCTGTATGTTGGAGAATTCAACCACATTATAAAATTGTATTGTCTTATTTTGTTGCTGTGGTGTCAGACTAAAAAATTGACAAAGCCATGTACACACTGCATCCTGGCTAACGGTCCCCATTTTATAGCCTGGAAGGAGCCAGTTGCATAAAAATTGACTGATAGATACTTCACTAACGCTAACAGTGCTGTACATACACTGAATCTGAACTGCAAGTTTGGGGTCATGCAGCGCTTAGGAACACAGGAGCAGAAGTAGGCCATTCAACCCATCAAGCCTGCCCCGCCATTCAATACAATCATGGCTGATCATCCACTTAATGCCTTTTTCCCACACTATCCTCATATCCCCTTAAGTCATTGGTATTTGGAAATCTGCCAATCTCTGCTTTAAACACACTCAATGACTGAGCTTCCACAGCCCTCTGGGGTAGAGAATTCCAAAGATTCACAATCTTCTGAGTAAAGAAATTTCTCCTCATCTCTGCCCTAAGTGGCTTCCCCCTCACTTTGAAATTGTGTCCCCTGGTTTGAGACTCCCCAACCAGGGAAAACATTTTACCCACATCTACCCTGTCTATCCCTTCAAGTATTTTGTAGGTGTCAATGAGATCACCGCTTATTCTTCCAAACTCCAGAGAATACAGGTCCAGTTTCCCCAATCTCTCTTCACAGGACAGTCCCACCATCCCGAGAACAAGTCTGGTGAACTTTGTTTGCACTCCCGCTATGGCAATAATATCCTTCCTAAGGTATGGGGACCAAAACTGCACACAGTACTCCAGGTGCGGTCTAACCAAGGTTCTGTACAATTGAAGCAAGACTTCACTATTCCTGTACTCAAATTCCCTTGCGATAAAGGCTAACATACCATTAGCCTTCTTAATTGCTTGCTGCACCTGCATGTTAGCTTTCAGTGACTTATTGACAAGGACACCCAGGTCCCTTTGTACACCTACACTTTCAAATCTCTTACCAGTTAAGAAATACTCTGCACATCTGTTCCTCCTGCCAAAGTGGATAACCTCACATTTTTCCACATTATATTCCATCTGTCACATTCTTGCCCACTCACTAAGTCTGCCCAAATCTCTTTGAAGCCGCTTTGCAGCTTCCTCACAACACACATTCCCACCTAGTTTTGTGTCATCCGCGAACTTGGAAATACTACATTTGGTCCCCACATGCAAATCATTGCTTTATATTGTGAACAGCTGGGGCCCACTAGTCACAGCCTGCCAACGTGAGAATGACCCATTTATTCCTACTCTCTGCTTTCTGCCTGTTAACCAATCCTTAATCCATGCCAGTATATTACCTCCTATCCCATGTGCTTTAATTTTGCTAACCAACCTCCTGTGGGGGACTTTCTCAAAAGGCTTCTGAAAATCCAAGTATACCATGTCCATTGTCTCCCCTTTATCAATTATGTTAGTAACATCCTCAAAAAACTCCAACAGGTTCGTCAAACATGATTTCCCATTCATAAATCCATGTTGACTATACCCAATCAGATCATTATTATCCAAGTATCCATTTATCACATCCTTAAAAATAGATTCTAGCATTTTCCCAATGACTGATGTGAGGCTAACAGGTCTGTAATTCCCTGTTTTCTCTCTCCCTCCCTTCTTATAGTGGGGTGACATTTGCTACTTTCCAATCTGCAGGAACTGCTCCTGAATCTATAGAATTTTGGAAGATGATTACCATTGCATCCACTGTTTCTATAGTTACCTAATTCAACACTCTGGGATGTAGAATATCAGGTACTGGGGACTTATCAACCTTCAGCCCCACTAATTTCTCCAATACAAGCTTCTTACTGATACTAATTTCCTTCAATTCTTCATTCTCCCTAATCCCTGAGATCTCTAATTCTGGGAAATTTCTTGTATCTTCCTCAGTGAAGACAGACACAAAGTAATCATTTAGCTTCTCTGCCATTTCTCTATTATAAATTATAAATTCTCTATTATCATTATAAATTCTCCTGACTCTGCCTGTAATGGACCCCATTTGTCTTAGCCAAACGTTTCCTTTTTACGTACCAAAGAAGCTTTTACAGTCCGTTTTTAAATCTTTTGCTAGCTTGCATTCATATTCTATTCTCCCTTTCTTTATCAATTTCTTCATCCTCCTTTTCTGTATTCTAAAATCTTATACAACCCTTAACTTCCTTTGTTATCTGTGGTTGACTGCCTTTACTTTTGGGGTTTTTGTGCCTTGTAGGAATGTATAGTTGCTGTAAACTATGTAATATATCTTTAAAGACTACTCATTGCCTATGTACTGTCATACTTTTTAATGAATTTTCCCAATCCACCTCAGCCAATTTGCCCCTCATACCTTCATAATTTCCTTTGTTCAAATTTAACACCCTGGCTTCAGATTGAACTACCTCAGTTTCAAACATAATGTAAAATTCTATCACTCATCCCTTAAGGTTCTTTTACAACAAAATTATTAATTAGCCCTTTCTCATTACATAATACTAGAATTAAAATAGCCTGTTCTCTGGTTGGTTCCTCAACATACTGCTCAAGAAAACCATCCCTAACACATTCCAGAAACTCATCCTCCACTGCATTAGTGCTCATTAGGTTTACCCAGGTATATGCAGATTGAAGTCACCCATTGAAGAGCCCTTTCCTATCCTGAGTGGCGTGAAACAGGGCTGTGTTCTCGCACCCACACTTTTTGGGATTTTCTTCTCCCTGCTGCTTTCACATGCGTTCAAGTCCTCTGAAGAAGGAATTTTCCTCCACACAAGATTAGGGGGCAGGTTGTTCAACCTTGCCCGTCTAAGAGCGAAGTCCAAAGTACGGAAAGTCCTCATCAGGGAACTCCTCTTTGCTGACGATGCTGCTTTAACATCTCACACTGAAGAGTGCCTGCAGAGTCTCATCGAAAGGTTTGCGGCTGCCTGCAATGAATTTGGCCTAACCATCAGCCTCAAGAAAACAAACATCATGGGGCAGGATGTCAGAAATGCTCCATCCATCAATATTGGCGACCACGCTCTGGAAGTGGTTCAAGAGTTCACCTACCTAGGCTCAACTATCACCAGTAACCTGTCTCTAGATGCAGAAATCAACAAGCGCATGGGAAAGGCTTCCACTGCTATGTCCAGACTGGCCAAGAGAGTGTGGGAAAATGGCGCACTGACACGGAACACAAAAGTCCGAGTGTATCAGGCCTGTGTCCTCAGTACCTTGCTCTATGGCAGCGAGGCCTGGACAACGTATGTCAGCCAAGAGTGACGTCTCAATTCATTCCATCTTCGCTGCCTCCGGAGAATACTTGGCATCAGGTGGCAGGACCGTATTTCCAACACAGAAGTCCTCGAGGCGGCCAACATCCCCAGCTTGCACACACTACTGAGTCAGCGGCGCTTGAGATGGCTTGGCCATGTGAGCTGCATGGAAGATGGCAGGATCCCCAAAGACACATTGTACAGCGAGCTCGCCACTGGTATCAGACCCACCGGCCGTCCATGTCTCCGCTATAAAGACGTCTGCAAACGCGACATGAAATCGTGTGACATTGATCACAAGTCGTGGGAGTCAGTTGCCAGCGTTCGCCAGAGCTGGCGGGCAGCCATAAAGACAGGGCTAAATTGTGGCGAGTCGAAGAGACTTAGTAGTTGGCAGGAAAAAAGACAGAGGCGCAAGGGGAGAGCCAACTGTGCAACAGCCCCGACAAACAAATTTCTCTGCAGCACCTGTGGAAAAGCCTGTCACTCTAGAATTGGCCTTTATAGCCACTCCAGGCGCTGCTTCACAAACCACTGACCACCTCCAGGCGCGTATCCATTGTCTCTCGAGATAAGGAGGCCCAAAAGAAAGAAAGAAAAGAAGTCACCCATGATTACTGTATGACCCATGCTACACGCTTCTCTAATCTCCTGATTAATACCATGCTCCACACTACCACTACTGTTTGGTGGCGTATAAATAACTCCTGCAAATGTTTGCTACCCCTTGCTGTTTCTTAGCTGCACCCAAACAGGTTCCACATTTTGTTCTTCCGATCTGAGATCCTTCCTTACTAATGTACTGATCCCATCCCTTATTATCAGCGCAACACCACCTCCTTTTCCTTTTTGTCTGTCCTTCCTAAATGTTGAATATCCTTGAATATTCAGTTCCCAGACTTGGTCACCCTGTAGCCACGTTTCTGTTATGGCAATTAGATCATACCCATTTACCTCTATTTGGGCCTTTAAATCATCTTCCTTGTTGCAAATGCTGCGCGCATTCAGGTAGAGTGCCCTTAACCTTGTCTTCTTGACATTCTGCATTCTAAGCCTAGTTGAACCTTTGTTTCGCCTGCCTTCTAATGTCACTTGCTACTTTTCTACCTCCTGTTACCAGCTTTACTTCCTTCCAATTTGAGCTACCCCTCAGGATCCCCTCCCCTTGACAAGCTGGTTTAAATCTTCCCCAACACTACTAGCAAATCTCCCTGTGAGGATGTTAGCCCCGGTCCTGTTAAAGTGTAGCCCATCCATCTTGTACAGGTCCCACCTGCCCCAGAACTGGTCCCAATGACTCAGAAATTTGATGCCCTCCCTCCTATACCAATTCTCCAGCCACGTGTTCAATTGATCAATCCTCCTATTCCGATGCTCACTAGCACATGGCACTGGGTGTAATCCTGCGATTACTGCTTTGGAGGTCCCACTTTTTAATTTCCTTCCTAACTTCCTAAAAGCTGCTTTCAGGACCTCATCCCACTTCCTACTTATGTCATTGGTACCAATGCGGACCACGACCTCTGGTTTTTCACCCTCCCCCAGAAGGATGTCCTGCAGCCGCTCCGTGACATCCTTGACCCTGGCACCAGGGAGGCAACATGCCATCCTGGAGTCACGTTTACTGCTGCAGAAACGCCTATCTGATCCCGTGACTATCAAATCCCTTATCACTATTGCTCTTCCACTCTTCTTTCTTCCCTTCTGTGCAGCTAAGCCACCCGTGGTGCCATGGACTTTGCTGTGGCTGCACTGCCTGAGGAACCATCGCTCTCACCAGTACCCATAATGGAAAACTGATCAGCAAGCAAGATAGGCTCAGGGGACTCCTGCACTGCCTGCCTGGTTCTCTTAGACTGCCTGGTGGTCACCCATTCCCTCTCTGCTTGCATGCTCCTAACCTGCAGTGTTACCACCTCCCTAAACATGCTAGCCACGTAGTCCTCTGCCTCGCAGATGCACAACAGTGACTGCAGCCGCCGCTTGAGTTCCGAAACCCGGAGCTCAAGTTTCAACAGCCGGTGACACTTCCTGCAGATGTGTTCATCTCGGACACGTGGTGTGTCCATGACTTCCTACATACCGCAGGATGTACATTCCACTTGGCCGAGTTGACCTGCCACAACGTAACTTTAAAAACATTTTATTACAATGGGAAGTAAAATAACTTACCAGTTACTCATCAATCAGCTTCTTCCCCTGTACCGAAGAGACAGGCAACTACTGGAGGCTGAAAAAAGGTAGAAGAAAGAAAGGAGCCCCTCCCTCAAGCACCAAACTCCCACTTTACACTCTGTGCACTCAATTTTTTTTTAAATTTATAGTTCCCCTCCTTATCGAACTTCCTCACTTACCAAACTCCCTTCTTCATAGTCTGTGCCCTCCAGCAGCACTCAATGCAGACAAGCAGTACTGAGAGTCCCCTGAATTTATATTCCCTGTAAACAATGCTGTGTCAGCTCTGCTAGAGCTCTGCTACAGCTCAGAAACCAGTTTAAGCTAGCGACCTAATTAACTAGCTACAGCTATTCTGAGTGTTTGTATACCCCTGTTTAAAACTGCAAGAAACCTAACTTACCTCTTAACTGAAACAGGAGTTAAATTAATTGCTAGATGTAAACAAAACAAAAACTAGTCTTGAGAGATTAATCCTTAAAATCCACTCACTTCCCAAACTCCCTTCTACACACTCTGTGCACTTCAGTAGCACTCAGTGCAGCTTCTGTGATGAAACATTCTTCTGAGGTATAGCTCCTTACTTATGCCTTCTTGTGAGCTTCAGGATCTATAAAAGGTAGTTACAAGTGGGCCTCAAACTTCTCAAATGTTGACAAAGTTGGTTTTGATTCCTCAGGACTGCTTCTCTTCCATGAAAATGGTGTATGGCAGGAAATCTATAGTAAATACTGGCTCACTGTGTAGAATGGGAGAAAGATGGCATGGGCAGGGAGCATGGAATAGTCTCCAAAGATTTCCTCATTCAAGCACTTAGAAGCACAGCAACTCGGCAATAAAAAAAATGTCTCTCAACTAATAGGTACAGGCCAATCTGTATTTAACTGCCTTAAATGAAATATTTTTACCAGGATCAACCCAGTACACCTATTATACCAATGTCCCTTATGCTGAAGGGAAACGGAGCAGAAATGACAGAAATTATGCTTTATGTATTCATTCTGTCATTACCTGGTAATTTGCTTACATCTGCTGAAAAAGTGGCAGACCTTGCAGTTCTGGTGAAACTTCTTTAGGAAACACATTGAAAATGAGTTCTGTCCCATAATGTACCTGTATTTCCTTGGATCACTGGCTCTAATTGCTACCCACTGATGGATTCTTTCTGGTTTTGTCTTTCTTTCCATATGACCTTCATGTCATCATTTATCTCAATTTTACTTCTTGATATGTGTCTCCATCTCCGTTTCTCTTTTTTCTCCTATTTCCAACAGAGATCTGGCGTGCCCACCCACAGAGTGCTGCAGAAATGATCCACTATTGCTGTGGATCAAATGGAAAATACACTGGACGATGTAGTTCCATCATTTGATTATAAGCTCAATATGCCTTCCAATATCTGAACATACGTGAATGCCACTCATCACTTCAGGTCAGGAATCCAACAACAAGCCACGGAGTGTATAGCAACCCTCTGCTTCTCTCCGCCTCCAGAAATGTCAGCAAAGAGGCATGCATCTAAAAAAAAAATTGAAGTATGACAAATGCTGCTCAGAATTTGTAATTATTTACTTTGGATTGTAAGTTCAAATGTGAGTGTTTAATCATTGGATTTTACTATAGTATGGGTGCATATTTTTAATTGTTGATTCATAGACTGTGGTATGGAAAGAAATAACTGGCCAAGGGATGGAGGACCATGAATTTTACTGTACGGATACGATGGGCCCAAGGTCCCTGGACAAGTGAAAGTGCTTTTCAGGTTCCACTAACCATGCTGGTCCAGGGTTACATGTGACAAATTTGGAAGCTTGGGGAGTGATGAAGAAGGAATACCAAGAATCATTTCAGGTCCACCAATGAAATGGAATACTGAAGAGAGGGGCAAGCATACAAAGTGCTGAGGTATGTTAAGGAGGGTGGGGGGTATGTCCAAAAATGGTGCACGTTAGTAATTGATAAAATACCGAGTGTGGAAGATTAAAGTAATAGGGAAGAGGAAACTGCCCTGGCTACCTAAAAAGTTTTTTTTTCCAAAATTGATTGGTTGGCTTCTTATTCACTTAACTTTATGGTGGTAAAGATTCAGGTGATTGGTTGGTTTTCTGAAATACGTTTCTGGACTTAGGAGCCAAGAATTATTATTACATTGATTTACTGTATCTAGATTGCATTATCCTGTAAAATGTTAAATTTGGTGATATGGTGATGATTTACTTACTCTTCATGAGCACACAAATAGGTCGCAGCCCTTTCCCTTCTCTAAAAAGAATCTAAAATGTTTTGGGAAGTAGTTGCAGATCTACTTTGATGGAATTGAAAGTAAGTATTTTAACTCAACTATTGAAAATTAAGTTAATATCATAGATGGCATTTTTCAATAAAAGAATGAAAGTCCTTCTGTTAATTTTAGCAACAAAGTTGTGTATAAAATGGGATTTCTGTTTCTCAAGCCAACTAAAATTATCACCAGAAGGAATTTCACTGACCTTAATTCCCTAAAATGATATTATAATTGACTGAGAAACTGACACAAGCTGAAAATGGTGGCAGTGAATTACAAGGAAAATGATTCCTTCTCTGTAAATTACTGTGATTTGTGTTTGGCAGCAGTTGAATTCAACTTGGGGTACTGGCAAATACATGGGAGAATACATGTGCTACTTGTGACAAAGTTATAAATCACCCTGCAGGATTGGCTCAAACCTGAGTTCAATTCAGGTACAATTCACCAGTATTGTACAATATTTTACCATTTTATATATAAAAAATTGTTTATCCTATATTAATGGATCTCCTGTGGCATTGCTCAGGGTAAGTTGGAGATGGACTATATTATAATCAACACCTAATGTACTATATTATAGTTGAGGGACAAAGCAAAATCTCTTGCTGTTTCTCTGCTCCTTTCCTACTCTAATTCTTTTTGTGTTTCCCTGTTTTTATCTTCCACCCTTTTTCTTTCTTTCATAATGTTTTCATTATCAGTATTGTCTTGTTCAACTCTTCCATTTTTCTGTCTCACTCTTTACATAAGCCCTTTCCTCTGTCTTCTCTTGATTTCTATTGCCCCTGTGCCTTTCTCACATTCATGTTGAGACACTGGAATAGCCCCTGTGGAATTTCAGAACCAGCGATAAGTATGTTACTAAAGCAATGCTGTGGGATGGAAATGCAACAGGGTGAAAGGGGGAGACTGCAGAAATCATTAGCATTCATCCAGGAGGTTCTGAGCAATAATTTGAGTATAGAATAGGTAATTAAAAGAACCTTCAATTCAATCTTCGGAACTTTGAACATCCAAATAGGATAGTCAAATCAATTTATTGACACCTGAACAGCCAGGAATGGCTGATTGCAGGGGAGGAGGGAAGAGATCCACGCATCCTGATAAGTATGGAGATATCATCATATGAAATATCTGATAAAGGCACAGAGATAAGCTTGCAGGCGCCAATATCTTCATGTGAAGGCCTTTTCTTTAGGCATAACATTAGGAGAAAGATTGTTAGAACATAGGCAGAGCACTGGATGTCTTAATATGTTGCAAGAATGTATATAGTAGTGGCTCCTTTAAAGTTTCTAATGTTTTTAAATATTTCACTTAGGATTTTATAATTTCTATGTTACTGTTTCAATATATAATACTCCACACTAGCTTAACCTCAGGAATAGCATAGTGGCAATGTTACTGGACTAGTAATCCAGAGAGCCAACCAACGGATCACATCTAAGCTCTGCAGTCCGGCCACATCGAGTCGTGAATGGTGGCGGACAATTAAACAAGTAGCAAGAGGAGGAGGCTCCACAAATATCTCCATCCTCAATTATGGGGGAGCCCAGCACATCAGTGTAAAAGACAAGGCTGAAGCATTTGCATCCATCTCAGACAGAAGTGCCGAGTGGATGATCCATCTCTGTCTCCTCCTGAGGTCCCCAGCATCATAGATGCCCATCTTCAGCCAATTCAATTCACTCTATGTGATATCAAGAAATGGCTGAAGGCACTTAATATTGCAAAGGCTATGGGCCTTGACAATATTCTGGCAACAGTACTAAAGACTTGTGCTCCTGAACTGGCCGTACCCCTAGCCAAGCTGTTCCAGTGCAGCTACTGCACTGGCATCTACCCAACAATGTGGAAAATTGCCAGCTATGTCCTGTACACAAAAAGCAGGACAAGTCCAACCCAGCCAATTACCACTCCAGTCTACTCTTGATCATCAGCAAAGTGATGGAAGGTGTTGTAGACAGTGCTATCAAGTGGCACTTGCTCAGCAATAACTTGTTCACTGGTACTCAGTTTGGCTTCTGTCAAGGTCACTCAGCACCAGCCCTCATTACAGCCTTGGTCCAAACATGGACAAAAGAACTAAACTCCAGAGGTGAGGTGACTCACATGGACTGCCCTTGACATTAAGGCAAAATGTGACCGAGTATGGCTTCAAGGAGCCCTAGGAAAATTGGAGTCAATAGAAATCGGGGAAAACTCTGCTGGTTGGAGTCATACCTAGCACAAAGGAAGATGGCTGTCGTTGTTGAAGGTCCATCATCTCAGTCCCAGGACATCACTGCAGAAGTTCGTCAGGGTAGTGTCCTAGACCCAACCATCGTCACCTGCTTCATCAATGACCTTCCCCCAATCATAAGGTCAAAAATGGGGATACTCGCTAATGATTGCAATGGTCAGCACCATTTGCAACTCCTCAGATACTGAATCAGTCCGTGTCCATATGCAGCAAGACCTGGACAACATTCAGGGTTGGGCTGTTAAGTGGCAAGTTACATTTGCGTCACACAAGTGCCAGGTAATGAGCATCTCCAATAAGAGAGAATCCAACCTTCTCCCCTTGACATTCAATGGCATTACCATCGCTGAATCCCCCACTATCAACATCCTGGGGGGTCACCATTGATCAGAAACTGAACTGGACCATCCACATAAATACTGTGGCTACACAGTGGCACAGTGGTTAGCACCGCAGCCTCATAGCTCCAGCGACCCGGGTTCGGTTCTGCGTACTGCCTATGGGGAGTTTGCAAGTTCTCCCTGTGACCTGCATGGGTTTCCTCCGGGTGCTCCGGTTTCCTCCCACATGCCAAAGACTTGCAGGTTGATAGGTAAATTGGCCATTGTAAATTGCCCCTAGTGTAGGTAGGTGGTAGGAGAATTGAGGGAAGGCGGGGAATGTGAGGGGGAAATGGGGTTAATGTAAGATTAGTATAAGTGGGTGGTTGATGGTCGGCACAGACTCGGTGGGCCGAAGGGCCTGTTTCAGTGCTGTATCTCTCTAAGAGCAGGTCAGAGGCTAGGAATTCTGCAGTGAGTAACTCACCTCCTAGCTCCCCAAAGCCTGTCCACCATCTACAAGGCACAAATCAGGACTGTGATAGAATACTCTCCACTTGCCTGGATGAATTCGACTCCAACATTTAATGCAGCCTGCTTGATTGGCACCCCATCTACCACCTTCAACATTTAGTTCCTCCACCACCGATGCACAGTGGCTGCAGTGTGTACCATCTAGAAGATGCACTGCAGCAACTCACCAAGGCTCCTTCAATAGCACCTTCCAAACCCATGATCACCTAGAAGGACAAGGGCAGTAGATGCATGGGAACACCACCACCTAAAAGCTTTGTTCCAAGCCACACACCATCCTGACTTGGAACTATATCACCGTTCCTGCACTGTTGCTTGGTCAAAATCCTGGAACTCCTTTCCGACCAGTATTGTGGGTGTACCTGCACCACATGGATGGCAGAGGTTCAAGAAAACGGCTCACCACCACCTTCTCAAGGGCAATTAGGGATGGTCAATAAATGCTGGCTTAGCCAGCAATGCTCACATACCATGAAAAAAAAATGCTCCAGACTTGAGTTCAAATCCCACCACAGCAGCTGGAGGAATTTAAATTCAATCAATCAAATAAAATTCTGTATTATAAAGGTACTATCAATAATCTTGATCATGGAACTACTGGATTGGCGTAAAACCCCATCTGGTTTAATAATGTCAGTCAGGGAAAGAAATCACCCCTTACCTGGTCTGGCTTACATGTAAGTCCAGACCCATAGCAATGTGGTTAACGCTTAACTGCCCTCTGAAATTGCCTAGCAAGCTAATCAGTTGTATCAAACCGCTACAGAAAAGTCAAAGAAAAACAAAACCGAACAGACCACCCAGCATAGACCTAGGCACCGGAAGCAACAAAGGCACACCCTACCCAGTTGACCCTCTAAAGTCCTTGTCACTAACATCTGGGGACTTGTGCCAAAATTAGGAGAGCTGTCCCATAGACTAGTCAAGCAACAGGCTGACAGACATACTCACCAAATCATACCTTACAGCCAATGTCCAACACTCTTCCATCATCATCCCTGGATTTGTCCTGTTCCACTCTCAGGACAGACCCAGCAGAGGTGGTGGCTCGGTGATATACAGTCAGGAAGGAGTGGCCTTGGGAGTCCTCAACAATGATTCTGGAACACATGAAGTCTCATGGCATCAGGACAAACATGAACAAGGAAACCTCCTGCTGATTACTACCCTGATCTGATGAATCAGTGCTTCTCCATGTTGAACACCACTTGGAAGGAGAACTGAGGATAGCAAGGGCATAGAATGTACTCTAGTTGGGGGACTTCAATGTCCATCATCATGAATGGCTGGGTAGCACCACTACTGGCCGTGTGCTGAAGGACCTATCTACTAGACTAGGCCTATGGCAGGTGGTGAGAGAACAAACATGAGGGAAAAACCTACTTGACCTTGTCTTCACCAGAGTGACCACTGCACAGTCCTCGTGGAGAGGAAGTCACATCTTTACACTTAGGACACCATCCATCATGCTACATGGGATAGGTTCAGACCAGATCTAGCAGTTCAAAACTGGGCATCTGTGAGGTGCTGTGCGTCATTAGCAGTATTCAACTACAATCTGTAACCTGGCATATCCCTCAGTCTACCATTACCATCAAGCCAAGGCACCAACCCTGGTTCAATGAGGAGTGTAGGAGAGCATGCCAGGGGCAGCACCGGGCTTACCTAAAATTAAGGTGCCAACCTGGTGAAGCTAACAATACAACAGAAGCAGAATGGTATAGACAGGGCTAAGCTATCCCATAACCAACGAATCAGATCAAAGCTTTGCAGTGCTGCCAGATCCAGTCGTGAATGGTGATGGACAACTAAATAACTAACTGGAGGAGAAGGCTCCACAAACATCTCCATCCTCAATGATGACAGAGCCTAGCATGTCAGTGCGACAGACATGGGTAAAACATTTGGAAACATTTTCAGCCAGAAGTGCTGAGTGGATGATCCCTCCTGGCATCCTCCTGAGGTAAAAGTCAGGAGCATGATGGATGAGTGCAGCTCCAACAACGCTCCAGAAGCTCAACACTATACAGGACAATGCAGCCCGCTTGATTGGCGCCCCATCCACCACTTTCAATATTCATTCCCTCCACCATCAATGCAGCAGTGTGTACCACCTACAAGATGCACCGCAGCAACTCACCAAGGCTCCTTCAACAGCACCTTCCAAACCCACGATCTCTATCACCTAGAAGGACAAGGGCAGCAGATGTATGGGAACACCATCACCTGCAAGTTTCCCTGCAAGCCACACACCACCCTGACGTGGAACTATATCGCTGTTCCTTCACTGTCACTGGGTCAAAATCCTGGAACTTACTTCCTCACAGTACTGTTGGTGTACCTACACAACATGGACTGCAGCGGATCAAGAAGGCGACTCACCACCACCTTCTCAAGGGAAATTAGGGATGGTCAATACATGCTGGCCATGCCAGTGACGCCCACAGCCCATTAATGAATATTTAAAAAATCCAAAGAAACCTCAACAATGGCTTTGCGGAGCCGCCGCAACCCTAAGCGCAGTGGCTCATTTAAATAGCCGTGGCGGGCCGTTCCCCCCCAATGATGTGGAGGGGGTGGGCTGTCTGTCTCGGCAATGACGTCAGCTGTGCGCAGGCGTTGATGCCATTTTTAAAGGGCTTTGAGCCCTAACGTTACATTTAAAGATAGTGAATAACAAAAATTAAATACATTTATATTTTCCCTCTCCCACCCCTACCAATAACCATAAAATTAATTACTTGCCCTCTCCTCCCCCAAAACACTTACTTTGTTCTACTGACCTCCCTGCCCCCAAAGTGCATAAACTTTAACCTAAAACCCTTTCCACCATCCCCTACATCAATGATGCCCCCCGCACTGAGAATCTTATCTCCTCCCCCCCCTTCCCACCAGTGTTCCGACTTGTTTCCCCGCATGAGGATTCGAAGGTGCGGGAGTGCCGGCCAGCGGCAGGAAGATCACACTGGGACAGACAGCGGGAACGTAAGTATAATTAATGCAATCATTTACATTTATTCCACTATGCAAATGGAGTCCTGTTGCTGAGCGGGAGCGGGGGGCACCCCGAGGCCTCGCCACAGCCAGCAATATCGATCCAGGCCCTCCAGTGTCGGGGTACTGTAAAATACAGCCCTTTGTAAAATTTTGCTGTTATTTAACTCAGTGGACTATCAGAAACACAAATCTTCAATTTTTGAAAAATATCTTGCAGATATGTTTGGAAACAGCATTTTGTGAAATGTTACTTCTTGTAGACCAGTAACAGTCCACATACTACATTTGCTGCCTATGTTCAACTCCTTTTGACTAAAAATAAAATAGCCAGTAATCTTCTTAAATGACACGCTAGCCGTTATTACCCACTCTGATTAATACTTGCCCCAAGTAGCAGCATTCTATAAGCCCATTAAATCAGCTGAAATACACAAACAAGTCCTGAATGACTTATGCTTCTAAATCCAGTCAGACTAGATCATTTCATGATTTATATTCCACCCCTTAAAATTGAACAAACTCACCGGAATTTGTAAGAGTCATAAATCAGGATTATCTGTATTGCGATGTGTTATATGAAAAGCTGCAACAAAAACGTCTTCTTAATGAAAAATATTAGAGAATATTCCCCCTTACAAGCGTTACAGAAGCCAGAGGATACTTTTGAGCCACTTGCTTCCCCACAAGAATGGAAGCAAGCAAAAACTGAAAGTCCAATGCATTTCCAAGTAAACCTTCAAACAACTGGTTGTTACACATATATTACTGTTCATACCTGAATAACATCTGATGAGAGTTTAAAATTTTAAATGCAAATCATTTATTAGAATTTCATCATTAGTACATGTAAGGAAGACTAATAGGTCATTGAGGATGATTCAATACAAAATACTCAAATTCAACTCATAATTGTTTTTTAAATCCCCACAAGCTTTGCATGGTCTGTCTCTTCTGTAATATATATAACTGTGTCAATTTTTGGACAAGTGCATGCAATCTTTGCCATAATTCGATGTCCCCAAAGTCCACAGCTCATGTTTCAACTACCATAAATTGGAAATAGCTAAACATTTGTATAAATCATTAGTTGGAGTTTGGATTTTACCCTACATCTACCAATTGTGTCCATGGCAACAAAGTCCCAACTTTACAAAATAAACCTGAAAAACCTATTTCCTGTTGTAAATAGCAGTGACTGTGACAGTATTGCTGTGTAGCCTACAGTGCCACTGTCAATTACTGTTATCAGACAACCAATATGAAAGGTTTCAATACAATAGTTTCAAAAGAGCAAGAAACTTTACAATTCTGAGTTTAAATTATTTTAAGTAGAAATTGATTAGTATAATTTATAGGGATGCATAAAAAATATTATGCTAAATATACCCAAATAACTTGTGCTTATGAAACAAAACTTCATCTTTCAACTCAAAATGCTCCAAATTACTATTTCAAACTAGGAGAATATACTTTAATTTCTTGTTACGGTCAGTCAGTGCCATGAAATTGTTATATTTTGGTCAGGCTCTTCCAAGATGGCTTATGGATACCAGTTAATAAGAGATGTGCAAGTCTTTGTGAGCCATGGAATCTTGAGGCCCATAAAGTTCAAATTCCCATTAATTTACATGTATCTCAAGTTATTGATACAGGCAGATCAGGAAAAGCTGATTAAGGATCCAAGAATGAGATAATAACACTATGAAGAGCTCTTTCTAAATCCTCAGGTCTACTAAATTCAAACAGGGACACATCATCAGATAAGAAATATAAACTCTAAAAGGACTGAGATGGCTGTGCTTAGAGGGTCAGATTCCTAGAGTTCAGGATCTGTGTGTGACCCACTAGCTTTAGTTTGGATATCGCTCTGGTAAGGTGTATCTGTCGGAAATGTTACCCAGCTTACTATCTGAATTTCATTGAGATAAAGTTCCGTGTAGTTTTAGTTCCCCTGAGATTTCAGAAACATCTCATCTGTGGAGTAATATGACGATATATTATTGAAACTGAAACCTTCTATTCTTAAACGACTCCTCGGCTATTGCATCCAAAACTAATTGTTGCTAATCAGCTGTCACAGGAAGACCCACTCTTAGTGTGCATCAGTGGCTGTGCAATGCATTTGGGAGTGGTAAACCTCCAAGTTTAACCCAGTAGTCAAGGTACAACTTACACACAGGTCATCTGAACAGAAATACTTGCTTTCCAATTACAGTGTCGATACATATGGAAAACTGAGACTAAGATTAAATTTGGAAGATTGTTTTTAAAAATAAACACTCAAACAATTCATCACAGCACACAAACTGAGGGCATACAATAACAGAATAGAATCGTGATGCAAAATAATAAATTCTCACAGCGCTCCTTTATGGTAAGCGGCAGTGGTGATATAATTAACAGAGATGGTATATTAGTTTGCTAAGAAGTGTGAAGAGGCAGGTTTATTGGGCAGCCTTATTTTTGGTAGCCAGCTTTCACTTTTATTTAGGCCTTTTATGCAATGAACAAAGTAATACACACCCCACTGCCATTGTAATATATGTGAAATATAACAGCAAAGTTTAGCAGTATTTTTACAAATCACAAGGATTAGAATGTGAAGAAACATCTAGTTTTTAAAAAAGGACTACTGTCATGGAATAACATGAAGTCCAACTCAGGCAGTAAAAATTGCATGTATTTTGACTCTATTACTAAAGTAGAAGAAAAATATAGTAAACAGAATTAAAAATTAACTGTAGAAAAGGTTGCTCTTTGACAAAGCTAAAGCTTTCCTGTAGCAGGTCTGGTCAATTTTAATTCTGCATGCCAATGCTCTTTCATGAAAATATGAGGCTGAAAATTGTTACTTAACTAATGAAGTAGTGCCCTTTGAAGCTGGCCTGAGTGACATTCAAATACGTATTCTAGAACATTTTGACAGTGATCGCTAAAGACAGCAACATCAATAAACATGCCAGCTGAATGCAGACAGCAACATTTGGCCAACAGCTTGTTATCTCAATAATAAACTTCCAGTGTTAGGCAGCAAGCTACTTCTGAGTTATTAATTTCAAGTCCTGGTTAGCAATGATTTGTCATTTTACTTGTAAAATACAAGGTAGGAATACATTATAATTTCTCCAGGGTTCTGTTTCGGGTCTGGATCCTTGCCATTAAACCAGCCAAAATATACGATGCTGTTTATGCCATCCATGTTCACCTGGGTGGGAGGAAAGGGATTAAAAATGAGTTAATAAAGGTTTTACTGAATGGATACAACCCAAGCTTCATCATCTTCAACCTATTTCATCTCTCTGCTGCTTCTATGTGAAGTGCACAAGATCTGCAGGCTTTCTGATATGCCCATTATTTCAGTTATATTTAAGAACACACCATACTGTTCAGAAAAGTACTTGATTTTTATTATTTATTTAGTTAAGTCTTAAAGTATTTCCCCTACCTCCCCAAACACAATGGGAGTATGATAGTACAATGAAAGATAAATACCTCTCTATATTATCTCAACAATGGAGCTTAGCCATAATCTCAACAGCAACCCTTACTGTACCAGTGTGACTTTCCCCACACAAGACATCTTGTAGCCTTTCAGTGAGACTGCTGTTTATTGCTAAATTATAGGGAGCTGTAAGTTGTGAATTTATGCCTACTAGAAAATGGGCTGAAGCTAATTAAACTTATTTATCTTATCAGCAGTTGTTAGTCATAGAGTTATACAGCAGAAGGGAGACTTTCAACATAGTGCCAGTGCTGTGATTTTTATCATGTTTTTCCTGTGGATGGTTAGAATTAGCACTCTGCAGCAAGAAGATTTTATGTGTTTTTCCCATTCATCCATGTGGTATAAAATAGGTTATCTCAACAGTAGATGAGAGCATAATGTACACAGATTTTGTTTATCACAAAAGTATTTAAGCTTTAAAATTACAAAAGAAAGTGTTTAGGTTTGTAAGTTAATGCATTGTTTTAGCTCTCTGCACTTAGGAAAAGCCACCATTGGTCTCATGCCACCACAGATGAACCATTAAACTAAACATAATGTTACGACCAGGTGAGAAATGTGTCTAGGGGTCTCTTTCAGCCTTCACCTGGCGTTATTGTAACAGGGTTTTAATTTTTAAACACATCATGTTTTGAGCTCCCCCTTGGTGAATCCTTGTTCACCGCTTTCCAATTATAAGGCAAAGAAATGAGCACAAACAGGCCTTCTTAGGTTCAAAGAAGAAAAGTGAAATTTATGAAAACTTAAACTCTAATTCGATTAATGCCTATGGATACATGCTGCACCCCACACTAGCATGCTTACGCAATATGCACATGCAAATAGAGACATAAAAGAGAAGAAAAATGAAGTGGAGAGGTTTGAGGCAATATCAGAAGAGTTTCTTGTTACTGTACTTGGAGCTTACTGTAGTCCTTTTGTAGGTAGTTCTTGCTTGTAGGTAATTCTTGCTTTTCGTTGGGGCCCAGTATTCCTCTTCAACATTGTTCACTGTAGGAGACCTTTCTCTCTTGGGGTTCATGCGTCTTCAACATTTTTTTCAGTTCCGTGAGGAGGCGATGAGAGCAGAGGGAGAGAGGTCTTTTCAGTCCAGGAACAAACAGCTTTCTGAGTTCAAATTCTCTGTGACAAGTTCAAATTCAAAAAACTCCTCCGGCCAGATAGTTATGTGATTAAACTGGTCTGTCCACGTCTGTTTGTGTATTCGGCCATCTTATGAGTTAACCTGGAATGCTAGCTTCTCCACCTTCAACGTCTGGTAATCTAAAGTCCATTGTGGATTAAATTGGAGCAGGGAGTGGCCCCTTTGTCCTTTCCAAGGTCTGACTTTATTATGCCTCAAGGTAGTGAACTAGGCCCAACCATCTTCAGCTGCTTCATCAATGACCCTCCTTCAATCATAAGGTCAGAAGTGGGGATGTTTGCTGATGATTGCACACTGTTCAGCACCATTCGCGACTCCTCAGATACTGAAGCAGTCCGTGTAGAACTGCAGCAAGACCTGGACAATATCCAGGCTTGGGCTGATAAGTGGCAAGTAACATCCGTGCCACACAAGTGCCAGGCAATGACCATCTCCAACAAGAGAAAATCTAACCATCTCCCCATGACATTCAATGACATTACCAACGCTGAATCCCCCACTATCAACATCCTAGGGGGCTACCATTGACCAGAAACTGAACTGGAGTAGCCATATAAATACCGTGGCTACAGGTCAGAGGCTAGGAATCCTGCGGTGAGTAACTCATCTCCTGACTCCCCAAAGCCTGTCCACCATCTACAAGGCACAAGTCAGGAGTGTGAAGGAATACTGCCCACTTGCCTGGATGGTACAGCTCCAACAACACTCAAGAAGCTCGACACCATCCAGGACGAAGCAGCCCGCTTGATTGGCACCCCATCCACAAACATTCACTCCCTCCACCACCGACACATCGTAGCAGCAGTCTGTGCCATCTACAAGATGCACTGCAGCAATGCGCCAAGGCTCCTTAGACAGCACCTTCCAAACCCGTGACCTCTACCAACTAGAAGGACAAGGGCAGCAAATGTATGGCAACACCACCACCTGCAAGTTCCCCTCCAAGTCACACACCATCCTGACTTGGAACTATATCGCTGTTCCTTCACTGTCACTGGGTCAAAATCCTGGAACTTCCTTCTTAACAGCATTGTAGGTGTACCTAGCTCACATGGACTGCAGCGGTTCAAGAAGGCAGCTCACCATCACCTTCTCAAGGGCAATTAGGGATGGGCAATAAATGCTGGCCTAGCCAGCGATGCCCACATCTCATGAATGAATTTTTTTTTAATGCAAATGTCTTTCCAGTCAAGGGTCTGTTTTTTTAAAAAAAACAAGTTCTTTCCTTACTCCAGTAACAGTTTAAAAATCAATGTTCATGTGGCGAAATTAATGTCTCATTCTTGGCAGGTGGGGTCTGCATGACACCTCCACACCAAGAGAAATGAAATGCGATTTGAAAAAAAGGTGCATTTCATTAAACGGTTTGAGAGAAATATGAGATAAAGAAACAAAAACCATGCATTTCTCTCATTCATTCATAACTCTTAAAGCTTATTAAAATTGTCTCTTCTGGGTGCCAGTGCTGCTTTAACTTCCCTTTTTTGGCACCCCAGTAGACATGTGCTTCTTTGGGGAAGCTTTTCTTCAGTTTGTCCATTGCCATGACTGCCTATTTTGTTCCTGTTGAGGTAATGTTTTTTCCAAGAGAGGTAGTAGTGGGCGGATCTGTCCTGAACCCTCTCTTAGTACTTTGCTGAGTCATGCAAAGGCTTTTGCCATCAGAAGATGGGTGGTTCCCTTTTCCTCTGACTGTGGGGGAGGAGTTTTTGTTAATTTCCACTTTGTTCCCTAGGACATTCCTGCCTGCAGGTATGTGTGCAGACTTGACTGCACTCTCGTGTGGTACTTCGACTAGGTGAGATTGCTTTTTGTCTCTTCAGGTACCTGCAAATGCTGTTAGCAACTCTGGCAGGGTGCTTCTAGAGTCTGCATTTACATAGGAGGAAATGGGATCTAACTTTTCACATTTTTTGGGGTTGGCTGACCGGACAGTAGGGGTTTTCATCCGGGATTCCTCCCCGACTTCTTTTAACCTGCTCTCTCGGTCACCTTTTCCCCTTCTCTTTCTCAACTTATGCCAGCCGTGTGCTTGCCTGTCCCCTTTTGTTCTTGGCAGGGGTTCCTTACAGTTCACCAGCCCTCTGCTGGAGGGTCCTCCTAACAGAACTTAGGGTGCAGGTTTCACTGCAGGTTGGGGTTTTCCCTCAACCTGACACATGTGGCAACTCCTGTAGCACTCCACCACATCTTTGTGGAGTTTTGGCCAGTCAAACTCCTGTCTTATGCAGGCTTTGGTCTTTTGTATACCAGCATGTACAGCCACTGTAGTCTCATGGGCCCTTCTTAATACTTCTCCCCAGTCCTCTGTGGTACCACTAACTGGTGAACTATTGCCCACTCCTTGCTCTCAGGTCTGTGAGGAGAACTCCATTTCCTCATCAGTACCTCATTCTTTAAATAGTAGCAATCAGGGACTCCCTCTGCGTCACTTTCAGACTGGGCAGCCTGTGCTAACTCGCAATACTGGGTCAGCTCGCTGAGCCTCTGCTAGGGAAAATCCATTTAATTCATTCCCTGGGTCTCCTAACTTTCCAAAGAAAGTCTCGGACAGGCAAACCTCATGGTCATTTGCCTGCAGTGCCAATGCAGTCTCTTCTAGGGGAGCTGGTTTGATCATGGCTTGATCCACTACACATTCAGGGACACTGCAGGGGACCATCTCCTGCCACTGCCCTGTCTCTCTGACCTCCTGCGGTCTTTCTTTCACTACTTTGGGGGGGGGTGGGTGGTGGGGGGGCTACCAACTTCAACCTTGCCAGATCATTACCTAGCAGCAGGTCAACCCCATCCACAGGCAAACTAGGGATAATCCTTATGGTCACCGGTCCTGAAACAAGGTCGCGCTCCAGGTGCACTCGGTGTACAGATACAGGCGTACACTGTCCTCCAATACCATTCACCACCATTTTGGTGTTCACTGAATTCTCTGGGGAAAGGTCAGACCTTTTCCCAGAAAAAGGGATCTAGTGGCCCCTGTGTCCCTGAGAATCACTATGGGCTTGCTTGCCCCAATCGAGGGGTATGGGATTACTTTCCCTTCAGACACAAAACCCTGATTACCTTCAGGAACCCTATTAACTTTTCCTGCACTAGCCGTAGTAAGCTTCCTGGGTTGCACCCTTACTGCAGTTAAAGCCACAGTTTGTTCTGCTGTGCTTTGCATCAGGTCCCCATCTTCACTGAGTGGGTGTGCCCTGATTAACCCTACCGGTTTCCCCTTTAGTTTCCAGCAGTCAGCTTTTAAAGGCCCTGCTTTATCACAATGAAAGCACACAGGTCTCTGGGTCTCACTCTTGCTCACAGCATCTTCCTTTTTGGCTGGAGGAGGGCCCCCTGTGTCTCCTGCTTTTCTTTGTCTCCCAGGACTACCTGGGCGGAGATCACCTTCCCACCCTTTGCCCTTTTCGGATTTGTAGGGATCATTAGGAAAGATTCTCTCCTGGGAAACCGACTTATAAATTACAGCAAACTCATTGGCCAGAAGGGTTGCTTGCTGGGCTCCCTGAACCCGCTGCTCCTCCAAATGGATCTTTATTGAGAGTGGGAGTTTTTAAATTCCTCTAACAGAACTACTTCTCTGAGAGTCTCATGGCTGAGCTGCATTTTTAGAGCCCTGAGCCATTGGTCAAAAGCCAGCTGCTTACTTCTTTCAAAATCCAGATAAGTTTGATTAGCTTGTTTTTTGAGGGTTCTAAACTTTTGGCGATAGGCTTCGGGTACTAATTCATATGCCCCGAGGATAGCGTTTTTGGTCAGTTCATGATTTGATGAACTCTCATCTGGCAACAGGGAATAAACCTCCAGGGCTTTTTCAGTTAGCTTGCTTTGTATTAAAAGAGACCAGGTCTCAGCTGGCCAATTTAGCTGCCTTGCCAGTTTCTCAAAAGAGACAAAAAATGCTTCCATGTCTTCCTCATTGAATTTTGGAATTAATTGAGTGAATTTTAGCAATTTTGTACTCAGCCCTGAATTCTGCTGCTCCATATTGGCTATGCTTTCACTGGGGTTACTCTGTCGCCCCCTAGTTAACTCAAGCCGCTTCAACTCACTTTCTTTGCATTCTTTCTGGAATATTCTTTTTCTCCCTCGTTCCTTCTCCTGTCTTTCTTTCTCTCTCTCCTCTCTATTTCTTCACGTTCCTTCTGGAAGGCTCTCTTTCTCTTCCCGATCCTTCTGGAACTCTTTCTTTCTCCCTCTCCTGTCTCTCTCTCTCTCTTTTTCCCTGTCTTCTAATTTAAGTTGCCTTTGTTCCAATTGTATCTTTGCTCGCAGTACCCTGTCTGGGACTACTTCTAACACTGCCTCTGCTTCTTCAGATTCAAGGGAAAAATGGTGAGCCACTAGTCTTAGGAGTTCAGACTTGCTCGCCTTGCCACGTATAGTGATCCCACACTGCTCATCCATTTTTCTCAACTCCTCCATAGACAGTGCTTTTAACATCCCAAGTTACTTTACCCTGGCTTGGAGAGCTACTTGCTTCAGTTGCAAACATGTTAATATTCAGTCACACACAACCACAAGAAAACCTGTATTAATCTTACTCTTTTTTGATTGGGAACAATTTGGCTTCCCACTTCCAATTTCGCTCGTTTGTGGGTAAAATTCCGGACGCTAGCATCCAAATTTCTGTTACGACCAGGTGAGAAAGGTTTCTAGGGGTCTCTTTCAGCCTTCACCTGGCCTTATTGTAACAGGGTTTTAATTTTTAAACACACCGTGTTTTGAGCTCCCCCCTTGGTGAATCCTTGTTCACCGCTTTCCCATTATAAGGCAAAGAAATGAGCACAAACAGGCCTGCTTGGGTTTAAGGAAGAAAAGTGAAATTTATTAAAGCTTAAACTCTAATTCGATTAATGCCTATGGATACATGCCGAGCCCCACGCTAGCATGCATACGCGATATGCACATGCAAATAGAGACAGAAAAGAGAAGAAAAATGAAGTGGAGAGGTTTGTGGCAATATCAGAAGAGTTTCTAATTACTGTGCTTCAAGCTCACTGTAGTTTTTTTTATAGGTAGTTCTTGCTTGTAGGTAATTCTTGCTTTTCGTTGGGACCCCAGTATTCATCTTAAACCTTGTTCATTGTAGGAGACTTTTCTCTCTTGGGGTTCCTATGTCTTCAATGGATTCCAAAGCTGGTGAGAAAGAGATGAGCAAACAGGAGAGAGGTCTTTTCAGTCCAGGAGCAAACAGCTTTCCGAGTTGAAATTTTCTGTTGCAAGTTCAAATTCAAAAAGCTCCAACAGTCATGTGACTAAACTAGTCTGACCACGTCTGTTTGTGTATTCGGCCATCTTATGAGTTAACCTGGAATGCTAGCTTCTCCACCTTCAACATCTGGTAATCAAAAGTCCATTGTGGATTAAATTGTAGCAGGGAGTGGCCCCTTTGTCCTTTCCAAGTACTGTCTGTTACTATGCAAATGTCTTTCCAGTCAAGGGTCTTTTTTTTAAAAAAAACAAATTCTTTTCTTACTACAGTAACAGTTTAAAAATCAATGTTCATGTGGCAAAATTAATGTCTCATTCTTGGCAGGTGGGGTCTGCATGACAATAAAGTGATCCTAGAAACCAAGTATACAAATTACTTTCCAACAGGACCTAGTTGCCCACTCAGGGCTAGATTTAGTCGCACTGGTGGGGCTTCCGCTGCCAGGCCGAAAAGGCGAGGGGAACCCCGACTCAGCTTTTAGGTGCCCCCCAACACGATTCAAGGCGCTTGGGCAATTAAAGACAGAGATCCTGTCTCCAAGAGCTGCTGGGCAATCAAAGGGCGCCAGTTCAGCTGTATTGGCCTTCCCACTGGGAACAGTGGCCACTGCCAGTACTGCACCAAGTCGGGGAGCAGGCCCAGTACTGGAAACTGGGAAAGGTAAGTGAGGTGGGGTTTCCAGGGCCAGTCTGGCAGGCCCTGGTGATTGGGGGGGGGGCGTGAAAGGTGGATGATGAGTGTGTGGGGGGGTGTTATGGGAGGTGGGGTGTTTTATGGCGGGGGCCACACATTGCCCACGGACAAGGCTCCCCCACCTTGAATCCCACAAGGAGATCGCCTTTTTCACTGGGTGACCTCCCCCAGTGGGGTGCCCCCCCCCCCCTATCAAACATACAGTTTGATGTAAAATTCCTCTTATGTCCTGTTGAATTCCTCATACAGCCAAGTGTTCTTTTGAATTTTTTTCATTTATTTCACTAAGCAGGTAATTTGCATCAGCATACTGTGGTAGGACTGCTAGTAAACCTCAAATGAGTTTAGACAACAACTGAACTAGAACTCCTTTAGTAAAACAATATCATTTCAATATTTTATATATCTCCCTCTTGTACTATTAATAATTGATATTCAAATGATTCACTCTCCATCTATCTACTAATTATGCCTTATGCTTTCTCTCAGGAAAACAATCTTATTATTGTCCTGCTGTCTTTTACTATACCAAAGCAAAACCAGTTCTGATAAAAGAAAGGTCATCGACCTGAAGCCCTGTAACGTTGGGCTGAATTTTGTGGCTGATCGGGAGGTCCCGATGCCAGGGCTGAAAGCAGCAGCCAACACCACTTTGACTGGCCGCATGACCCGGAGCGGCATATGGCTGATGGCAGCCAATTGAGAGGCCACCACCAGGGCTGCCATCCAATTAAGGGTGGTGGCCCGCCCAAAGAGCTTCTGGCTCAATCAGAGGGCTGGCAGATCAGCAACGCCACCACTTGTGGTGGCCACTGCTGAGGCTGCCACCAGAGATAGCGGGCCCTTGAAGACAGGTAAGTGTGGTTGGAGGAAGGTGGGGTCAGGCAGAAAGGCCCCAGCGATCGTGTGGAGGGGGGGGGGGGGCACAGTTTCAGAATAAGGGGTCTCCCATTTCAGATAAAGATGAGGAGGAATTTCTTCTCTCCGCAGGTCATTAATCTTTGGAATTCTCTTCCCCAAAGAGCAGTGGAAGCTGGATCATTGAATATGTTCAAGGCTGAGTTAGATTTTTGATCTAGAAGGGAGTCAAGGGTTATGGGGGACTGGCAGCAAAGTGGAGTTGAGGCCATGATCAGATCAACCATGATCTTATTGAATGGTGGAGCAGTCTCAAAGGGCCAAATGGCCTACTCCTGCCCTTATTTCGTATGTTCTTATGTAAGGCACCATACTGGCCCAGCATCTCCCATTTTTATAGTAGTGATTATTAGGGGGAGGGAGTGTGTAGAAACTCAGTGAAATCACTGAGTACTTGGCCAGGTTCCCTCCTTCATCTGCATTGCACTTGCAGTGTGTTACTCAGGGTCATGGGACAAAATAATGGCAGGCATTTGTTGGACTAAAATTTCGGCAGAAGGCTTTTCCGCCTCATTTTACTTGCAAGACTGTAGTCAACTTGTTATTTTACTGTAGCATACAGAAAATCTTCTATGAATAGTTATATGAAATAAATTATAATACAGTCAGCATTTTAAATTAACAACTATTCCTAATCTGTCACAACAGGAAAAGCATTTAGTATTATATAGATTTTTAATATCTATATTCCCTCGTATAATTTTCTGGAACTCAAGGTAACATTCATAATAATGGCATATTTCAAATCTGAACAGTACTAATAAATTTCATCCTTTGAGAATATATAAACAAACCATTCTTTCATTTGACTATATTTTATTTTTATCGACTTTATATTTAACTGCCACCAACTTTCATTTAAGCTCTACCTTTTCATTGTGGAAAAAGCCAAATTGTGACACTTTAGGACCAGCGATTGTTATAGAGTAATTTACCTTAATGCACACTGCAAGAACTGTACCTGAAATGCCTCCATTACAAGAATGCTTCACAGTCATTTGACATCAGAGAACTTCTGTACATGCCCAGTAATTTCTCCTTATTGCAAAAAAACCAATCTATCTTAAAAGGTCTAACAAGATCCAATGCAGTAGCCTAAAACTATACATAATGCAACATGTACTAATTCACTAAAGGAATTAATTCCATCAGAGATTTACAAAAATTCAATTTATCAATCACCCATTGCAAACTGCAAGTACTTCTGCATGACACATGCATTTTAATATTAAAATATATATTTTACTTATAGCTTTTGATGAAACAACCAGATAATGCAATAAAAACCTGATCAGCTTATGAAAAAGACTTATGTTTTTGATATTTGATAGAAATATGACCATTACGGGAAAGGATTATGTGGAACATTTATTCTCTGCATATATAAATTTATATTTCAATGCAGAACAAGTTTCTTCAGGACATAGGTTTTTTCATATTCTCTGCAACGCAGCCACCTCAAATTTGTTGAGGAAATATACAGCTTGATTTGTAAAAGTATTAAAACTATACTAGAAAACAGAGATAGAGATCACACTGGATCTGGTACTTGACAGTTACCATGAGATAGTAAAAATTTAAAGATCAGCAGAACTACAGAAGCACGGAACATATCTTATTATAATTTGATTACGGACAGGAAACAACAGAATTAATACACCAGATTTCAGAAAAACTGATTTTAATGAAATAGTGAGGATACATGATGGAAAATAGCAAAGGGAAATGACCAACAAAAACTCAAATACAGAAGATTGCAAAATTAGAATAGGTAAATATAGGAACTATGGGCAGTATTTAATGTAGACGACGGGGGTCTCGCCGCCAGCAAGAGCTCTGTGTCACCTCTTTACAGGAAGACCCGCCGCATTACGGGCCAATCAGGCACTTAACTGGTCAGCAGCAGGCCTTGCTGAGAGCTGCCAGGCAATCAGAGGTCGGCAGCTCTTTTACTCAGCACCACCTTAGAGGCGGTGGCTACTGCCAGTAATGCACCCACCGGAGGCCCAGGATCATTGATGGACTCAGGCCACAGGTGAGTGATGGCAGGAGGGGTTTTGCGAGGTGGGGGTCACGGTGGACAGGGGTGTAGGGCGGGGGGGGTCAGCAGCAAGGGCAAGGAGGTGGCTCACAGTGGGCCCCTGCCTTCCTACTGTTGTGTCCCTCGATCAGGCACTAAGTGCCTTTGAATGAGGAATTTCCCCCACTCCAGAGCCAGCAAGCAATGCAGACGGGTTTGCTTGTTGTGCTCCGCATGTGGCGACAGGTCTGATGGGAAGAGGCCCTTAATTGGGCATTAATTGCCCACTTATATGCCTCAATTGGAAGTGGGACGGGAGGTCCATCCATAGGACTTCCCGCCACAGACTTAATTGGGTTGGAGACGGGAAGGTGGCGGGGTTCCCTTCACCACCATCCCACCCAATTAAATGCTTTCCCCACCTTCAAACTCACCACAGGGGAGAGCATAAAATACAGTCCAATGTCTGCATCCTGCAGTGCAGTGACATCCAATAGAAATTACTAACTAGTCACAGGTGTGGTTCTGGTGACTTTTTTAGCAACAGGCATTAATTTTAGGAGAGAATGCCTTACGTACATTCATACATTAAAGTTAAATCTACTTTGCATGTGTATATTTACTTAACATCTACCATCATTTAGTAACCAAGGAAAGTAAGTACTCACAATGATCAAAAAGCACTCACAAAGTCTGCTTTTCATCTTACCATTTTACCAACAAATGCACAAAAATGTTAAAGTACATATACATACACCGTGTGAATATGAATATTGAGGTCATGTGCTCATGTGTTTATTACTAAATTTTATTTACTAATCAGAATTGCTATTGGCCTAATCTGGATTCTCAAAGAAAACTATTAAGGGCAGTTACTCAGACTGGCAAAAGCTGGGAAGCGGTATTCCACCAGGATTGGTACTGGGACCACTGTTGATCTCCATTTACATAAACGATTTGGACTAAGGAATCAAGAGTACAATTTCAAAATTATAATTAATTAAGAGGAAGACTGTGACAAAATACAATAAGACATTAATAAACTTGCAGAATAAGGACCATGGATAGATACTTGAAGTGTCCCAGAGATAATGGTAAAGTGGGGTTTGGAGAAGTTGTCCATGAATTTGGGAGGTGACAACACATTCAAGGAAATGGATCTTGTTCTCCCACTGCTCGGAGAGGCAGCAGGTGAAGTAAATGGTGGCGGCCAAGCGTGGGCTCTGCGCCGCTGCGATCTTGCATCCAACGGCTACTTAGCATATGCACGGTGGCCGCACCCCCCCAATCATGTGATGGGGGCAGCCTTGACGACGTCATTCACGGCGTCACCTGATGAAGGAGCAGGTGCTGGCACTATTTTTAGCACAACAGAATGCAAGGTTGACCCTTTCCCCCCACCATACGCAATAGAACGCAGAGTTGACCTCTCCCCACCCCTCATACACTACATACTACAGAGTTGACCCCTTCCCCACCTTGGTGGCGCCAGCTTTCCCTGGACAGGAAAATTAAGGTGCATGAGCACCGCATATTGTGCTGAAGATCGGAACTGAAGGTAAGATCACTGCGGATTACATTTTAATTAATGCAAAGATGTAATTTAAATATGCAAACTTAGGTCGTCATAGAGCGATGGAGGGGCGGTCAAGGAACTTCCCTGCCGCTGGGAAGAGCAGGCCCAGCAGTCCTGGTGTCGGGTGCTGCGGCTCTGATTTTCCGGCCACCCCCACCACGGAACCCGACGCCGGGAGGAGAACAAGGACTCTGGAGAGAAAAGTGAGATTGCAGATGGTGCAGTAGTATGCAAGGAGACAGGGTGATAAGTTTAATCGGTATTCTGCCTTAAAACAAAGCTTCAAATTAGCCCGAGATTATGTTTCCTTCTAGCTTTCTTTTGGAACTGTTCAGCGAGTGAAAAAAGTCCGATCACATCTAAGCAGTGACTGGGCAGAATTTTATCTGCCAAGCTTGGGGGCGGGGGGACACTGAAGTGGAAGACAGGCTTGGGTGCATGTGGGATGGGGGGGTGGGGGGTAAAGCCTTGAAAAATGATGGTAGGTGGAGAACCCAACACATTCCTGTTCTCTTTCACATTTAATGGGCGCATTCAGAGGCGAGCAGGAAACCTCTTTGAAGGTGTCGGAGACCTGATGAATTGACGTTACCAACACATTAAATGTCATGATCTGCACAATACTAAGTTGAAACTCTATTTCACCTACTCAGCATGAACTCATGTCTTTCATTTCCCACAGGTATATCGCAGGTCCCGACCAACCTTCCCTCTAATTTATTTTTTTTAGAGTGCGCAGATGATTTATTTAAGTGCCTGGCCTCTTTAAATTTTTTTGCACAACTACGCACGTGTGGTAACTTATAGGAATCGACTTGTGCATGGCCTGCACGGGGCCTTTCCGGTGGCTACACGATTTACAGGGAACATTGGTGAGACCGCACCTGGAGTATTGTGTACAGTTTTGGTCTCCTTATCTAAGGAAATATATGCTTGCCATAGAGGGAATGCAACATAGGTTCACCAGACTAATCCCTGGGATGGCGGGACTGTCTTACGAGGAGAAACTGCAGAAACTGGGCATATATTCTCTAGAGTTTCGAGGGAGAGATGATCTCATTGAATCTTACAAAAGGGCTTGATAGGGTAGATGTGGATAGTGTCGCAAGAGTTTTTTTTTAAACTAAGAAGTCTGTGTGCCTTTAAGAGCTGAGAAAAAGGATTTTCTCTGAGAACATCGAATGCTGAACTGAGTGGGGCACAGACTGCAAAGCAATTTGTATCCAAGCAACTCAGCAGAGGAAAATCTATGACTGTTTTGTGCCTTCATTGTTGAAAATGTAGTTTCACTTTTGGGTTCAATTGCTGCTGGAGGCCTGTATTTGCAGACCAGAAAAAGACCTCTCCCTGAAGAAGGCTTGTCTCTCTTGTAAAAATGGGATCCTACATTTGAGATCTGTCTGTGTTCTGCCTGAAGAGAGGGAAAAGACCCAGGAAAAGAGGAGTTGCTACACTCTGTGGAGGAACACTGCTTTGGAGAAAGGAAGCCTTGTGTTTCAGGTGTGGCAGATCGCTGTTGCCTCCAGTCTCAAGAATCCCTGCCTCAAGAGTGAGTCCTGTTGCCTTTTGTGTTTTGGGAAGATCCTGAAATCTCCATCAGTGCCCCTGCTGTTATCTGTCAGCCAGCCACCCCAGACAGCTGCCACCCATGCCGAGATGGTACATTCCACAACCGGGCCTTCAAGGCCCAAAGCTACTCGAGATTGTCCTCCATGATCATCTGCAGTCTCCCCCAGCGAAAGTCAGCAGCCTTCCACCAGCCACTGGGGTAGCAATAGAAGCACTAGGAAAGGCAAAGGCACATAGAAGACAGGCACTAAGGGAATGTCCAAGTGTGATTAGTTGAGTTTTGTATGCAATATGTCATGATTTCACATAAATTTGGTTTGGAATGTTTATTTTGTGTTAGCTTTTATTTTGCTTTGTGACCAAGCAGATGCTGTGATGGTCAGTGACAGAGAGAAGGGAAGGTGTGGTGAATGAGGAATTGGAGTTTTGGTTACAGATTTTGCACTCAGATAAGTTCTTCATGACAACCTGTGCAGAAAAGGAAGATTTAGGTTGCCTCCTCCTTCACATCCTCGTGCTCCTCAGTTGCTTGCCGTATAGCTTTGTGGCAAGGGCTGTCACCTCATGATGGGGAGGTTACGCAGCATGCAGTGCACCATCACACATCATGACACCCACTCTGCCGAGTTCTGCTGGATTCCTCTAGAGTGATCCGGGCAGTGGAAGCAGGCTAATGGTTTCAACTAATCACATTTTGTGTGCCAGCATGGCTCTCATTGTATGCATGCTGCACACGTGTGTGCGGGTAGCATACCAGAATCATCAGCCATGTCATCAGCGAATAGCCCTTCTTACCCAGTAGCCGCCCTTTGGTTTGCCTTGGTGGCTCAAATGTGGCTGGCACAGTGGACTGCCACAGAATGATGGCATCATGACTGCTGCCAGGATACTGGGCATTGACCTGCATGATTTGTTGCATATGGTCACACACCAGTCAGATTTTAAGAGAGTGGGATCCCTTTTGGTTCCGTTACAGGGCAGAACTGACATGCAGTAGCTGCAAAGCGATGTGTGTATAGTCAATGGCAGCCTGCGCCATGGGGAAGCCTCAGCAGGTCTGGCAGCATCTGTGGAAAGAGAAGCAGAGTTAACGTTTCGGGTCAGTGACCCTTCTTCGGAACTGACAAATATTAGAAAAGTCACAGATTATAAGCAAGTGAGGTGGGGGTGGGGCAAGAGATAACAAAGGAGAAGGTGTAGATTGGACCAGGCCACATAGCTGACCAAAAGGTCACGGAGCAAAGGCAAACAATATGTTAATGGTGTGTTGAAAGACAAAGCATTAGTACAGATTAGGTGTAAATACACTGAATATTGAACAGCAGCAAGTACAAACCTGAAAAAAAAAGTGGGTAAGCAATCTTGTTAGTTCTCTTTGAATAGAGAGCTTCAGTGACCTCCATGACTCAACAGTGGTTGACAAACTGTGAGATGTTGCAAATATCTTCAGCTGCAATCTGGAAGCAGCCAGATTCAAGATGTATAAAAGTTCTTCAGCACAGTCACCTTGACAGCCATGTGTGATTGCAGTTGTAGCTGCCATAGGCTGCAGATTTCAGTGAGGATGTCCTAACTGAAGAGCAGACATTTGACACATTATTCCTCGCTGAGGTGCAGGTAGGAGAGGTGGGGAGGCAGTAGCGTAGTGGTAATATCACTAGACTAGTAACCCAGAGCCCCAGGCTAGTGCTCTGGGGACATGGGTTTGAATCCCACCATGGTAGATGACGGAATTTGAATTCAATTAATAAATTCATAATTAAAAAAAAAACTAGTCTAGTGGTGACCATGAAACCATTGTCGATTGTTGTAAAAACCCATCTGGTTCACTAATGTCCTTCAGGGAAGGAAATCTGCCTTTCTTACCTGGTCTGGCCTACAAGTGACTCCAGACCCACAGCAATGTGGTTGATTCTTAAATGGCCCACCAAGCCACTCAGTTGTATCAAACTGCTACAAAGTCGAAGAGGAATGAAACCGGACGGACCACCTGGCCTCGATCTAGGCACTGGAAACAGCAATGACAAACCCAGCCCTGTCGACCCTGCAAAGTCCTCCTTACTAACATCTGGGGCGTGTGCCAAAATTGGGAGAGCGGTCCCACGGACTAGTCAAGCAACAATCTGACATAGTCATACTCAGGGAATTATACCTTGCAGACAATGTCCCAGACACCACCATCACTATCCCTGGGTATGTCCTGTCCCACTGGCAGGACAGACCAACCAGAGGTGGCAACACAGTGGTATACAGTCAGGAGGGAGTTGCCCTAGGAGTCCTCAACATTGACTCTGGACCGCGTGAAGTCTCATGGCACCAGTCAAACATGAGAAAGGAAATCTCCTGCTGATTAGCACCTAACGCCCCACCTCGGCTGATGAATCAGTGCTTCTCCATCTTGAACACCAATTGGAAGAAACACTGAGGGTAGCATGGGCACAAAATGTATTCTGGATGGGGAACTTCAATGTCCATCACCAAGAGTAGCTCGGTAGTACCACTACTGACCGAGCTGGCCGGGTCCGAAAGGACATAGCTGATAGACGGGTCTGCGGCAAATGGTGAGGAAATCAACAAGAGGGAAAATCCTACTTGACCTCTTCTGTGCCAATCTGCCTGCTGCACATGTATCTGTCCATGCCAGTATTAGCAGGAGTGACCACTGTACAGTCATTGTGGAGACAAAGTCCCGTCTTCACATTGAGGATACTCCCCATCATGTTGTGTGGCACTACCGCCATGCTAAATGGGATAGATTTTGAACCGATCTGGCAACTCAAAACTGGGAATCCATGAGGCGCTGTGAGCCATCAGCAGCAGCAGAACTGTATTCAACCACAATCTGTAATCTCATGGCCCGGCATGTCCCCCACACTACCATTACCATCAAGCTGGGGGACCAACCCTGGTTCAATGAAGAGTGCAGGAGGGCATGCCAGAAGCAGCACCAAACATATCTAAAAGTGAGGTTTCAGCCTGATGAAGCTACAACACAGTGTTACTAGCATGGCAAACAGCGGAGCAGCATGCAATAGACAGGACTAAGCGATTGCACAACCAACAGATTCAATATAAGCTCTGCAGTCCTGCCACATCCAGTTGTGAATGGTGGTGGACAATGAAACATCTGCAGGAGGAGGCTCCACAAATATTCCCATCCTCAACAAAGGGGGAGTCCAGCACATCAGTGCAAAAGACAAGGCTGAAGCATTTGCATCCATCTTCAGCCAGAAGTGCCGAGTGGATGATCCATCTCAGCTTCCTCCTGAGGTCCCCTGCATTACAGATGCCGGTCTTCAGCCAATCCGATTCACTCCATGGGTGAAGGCACTGGATACTGCAAAGGCTATGGGCCCTGACAACATTCCGGCAATAGTACTGAAGACATGTGCTCCAGAATTAGCTGTGCCCCTAGCCAAGCTGTTCCAGTACAGTTACAAAACTGGCATCTACCCAGCAATGTGGAAAATTACTGAGGTATGTCCTGTGCACAAAAAGCAGGACAAATCCAACCTGCCAATTACCGCCCTATCAGTCTACTCCCGATCATCAGAAAAGTGATGGAAGGGGTCGTCGATAGTGCTATCAAGTGGCACTTGCTCAACAATAACCTGCTCACTGACACTCAGTTTGGGTTCCACCAGGGCCACTCAGCTCCTGACCTCATTACAACCTTGGTCCAAACATGTACAAAAGAGCTGAACTCCAGAGGTGAGGTGAGAGTGACTGCCCTTGATATGAAGGCAGCATTTGACCGAGTATTCCATCAAGGAGCCGTAGGAAAACTGAAGTCAATGGGAATTAGAGAGAAAACTTTCCATTGGTTGGAGTCTTAACTAGCACGAAGGAAGATGATTGTGGTTGTTGGAAGTCAATCATCTCAATCCCAAAACATCAATGCAGGAGTTCCTCAGGGTAGTGTCAACGGCCCAACTATCTTCAGCTGCTTCATCAATGACCTTCCCTTCATCATAAAGGTCAGAAGTGGGGGTGTTCGCTGAAGATTGTACAATGTACAGCACCATTTGCGACTCCTCAGATACTGAAGCAGTTGGTGTAGAAATGCAGCAAGACCTGGACAACACCCCAGTCTTGGGCTGATAAGTGGCAAATAACATTTGCGCCACACTAGTGCCAGGCAATGACCATCTCAAACAAGAGAGAATGTAACTATCTCCCCTTGATGTTCAATGGCATTACCATCACTGAATCCCCTACTATCCACATCCTGGGGCGTTACCATTGACCAGAAACTGAACTGAACCAGCCACATAAATACTGTGACTCTAACAGCAGGTCAGAGGCTGGGAATTCTGCAGCGACTAACTCACCTTCTGTCTCGCCAATGCCTGTCTACCATCTACAAGGCACAAGTCAGGAGTGTGATGGAATACCCTCCACTTGCCTGGATGGGTGCAGCTCCAACGTAACTCAAGAAGCTCGACACCATCCAGGACAAAGCAGCCTGCTTGATTGGCACCCTATCCACCACCTTAAATATTCACTCTCTCCAACACCGATGCACAGTGGCAGCAGTGTGAACCATCTACAAGATGCACTACAGCAACTTACCAAGGCTCCTTGGACAGCACCTTCTACCACCTAGAAGCACAAGGAAAAACCCACGACCTGCACCATCTAGAAGCACAAGGACAGCAGATGCATGGGAACACCACTACCTGCAAGTTCCCCTCCAAGCCACATACCATTCTGATTTGGAACTATATCGCCGTTCCTTCGCTGTCGCTGGGTCAAAATCCTGGAACTCCATTCCTAACAGCACTGTTGGTGTACCTACACCCAAGAACTGCAGCGGTTCAAGAAGGCAGCTCACCATCACCTTCTCAGGGCAATTAGGGATGGGCAATAAATGCTGGCGCAGCCAGCGACGCCCATATCGAAGGAGAATTGCTCCATGAACACTCTGGGTGGATATGACCTCCTGCCCAGAGCCCTTCTCCCCAACCCCCTCCTTCGTCTTTCAGCATGCTCTACGTGGCCTCTGTTCATTCTCCAAAACATGCCATCTTCCAAGCGGATTGCCTGAAACTATACCCATGTCCTGGAGGCAACTGGTTTGTGCAGAGCCTTGAAGTCAGCAGAAGTCCTTCAGCACCTGCCATTCCACTCCCCGTAGGCGTCTGTGACGTGAAACAACTCTAGAAAGCATCATCACTTGTAGAACCGTCGCAACAATAAGAAAACAACCAGAAACTAACCTGTAGGTAGTTGATGAACCGTTAAAACAGTGCTGGTGATGGGGTCCTTCCTGCTGCTCAATGTGTGTTTAGTTGTGCAAGGTTAAAAGAGGGCGTTGGCTGGAGGGTGGAGCTCCAAAATAGCACTACTGGCGTCACATCAGTGTTTCCCTCTGATTGACATCATGATCTGCTGGCACTGCATATGTCTGGCGGTGCAGTCTGGTGCGATTCACCCCATAAAGATGCATGTGCTCTACTTAATAGCTCCAAGTACACTCTTAGTGCCCAGAAAATGGGCGCTAACAAGCCCAATATCTTGCCTGGGTGCAAAAGATAATACTTTGCACTTCATAAAGGGCTGGTGTAAGTTCTTGGTCACATTACCCTATTTTCTATATTAATTTCATAAATTATGCTCTTGCATTATTTAATAAAAATATCTCGAGTAAATAAATCAATTGCAGAAATGTTCATATACCGTTAGTTCCTGTCCTGAAGCAATATTATGATTTGTTGAAAGATGTTCCCCTATTAAACAGTTCCCTCTTAGCCCTCTTGCAGCATACGAAAACAATTACAATAAAATATTGATTGGAGCTGTGTTTTCACCAAATACATTAACTTGAAAAACATTTTTTGTAGTTCTCTCAGAATTTTAAATAATTTAGCAAACTTAGTGACTCAAGATTTCTTGGTACATATAGTGGGTGAGAAATTGGGCTGGTTAGCGCCTGTTTTTGTGTGCTTCGAGTGCCCTTAGAGCTCCAAAATGACATATGTAACCTGTGTCCACACTTTTGGGGCTAATGGTGCCAGACGCCATAGGTGAGAGAGTTAGCATGCACGCAGTGAACATCTGCCAGAAGTATGCAGAGCAGGCAGATCATGACTTTCATGCTGATTTGATGCCAGCAGAGCCATTTTGGCACTCAACACTCCAGCTCTTAGTTACTGGTTGATATTTTCTGGCTGCATTTATACAATTGTTTGGTGCTTTCTATAACTGTTTCAATTTGCAAAAGTCTGAAGGGAGTGGTGGGGCAAGTGCTCAAGGAGTCTTTGCTGACTTCAAGGCTTCCACACAAATAAGTTGCTCCCAGTAGCAATTCCCTTGGACTACAGCATGACTTGGAGAATGAACAAAGGTCACACACACTGGTACAGTTGACATGTGGCACCTGCAAAGCGATGTGCTTGCAGTCAGTGACACTCTGCACATAGGCCAACCTGCAATCCCAGCAAAGCCGTGTGCTCCCTCCACCTATGCATGTGTGTTGGAAGAGGAGGGGGGGGGGGGTGAAGTAGGGGAGAAGGGCTCTCAGCAGGAGGTCATAACTGCCCAGCATGTTCAAGGAGCAATTCTCTTACCTCAACCTCAGCAAGAAACAGTGTGTAAGATGTCTGTGCTTCAGTCAGGATGTCCTCACTGCAATCTCAGAGCATGTTAAGGACTGCATTGCCAGTAGCTGTGAAGGTGAGTGCTGGGAGGAACTTGTATACATCCGGCTTTTTTCAGGCTGGAGCTGGAGATGTTTGCGACATCTCAGAGTTTGCCATTGACTGTTATGTCAGGGATGCCACTGAAGCTCTCTATTCAAAGAGAGCTAACCATATTTCATTCTCGCTTTCCAGAGAAAAACAGGCAGAGCATGTGACTTTGCTAGAATTGCAGGGTGTCCCATGGTGCAGAGTGTCACTGACTGCATGTACAGTGCTTTGCAGGTGCCTCATGTAAATCTGCCCCATACTGGAACCAAAACGGCTTTCACTCGCTCAATGTCCAGCTGGTATGAGAACACAGGCAATGAATCATGCTGGTTAATTCTGACAGCAGTCCTAATGCCTTCATTCTGCCGCAGTTCACTGTACCATGTGCATTTGAGCCACCACGGCAAACCAAAGGGCTACTGAGCGATGAGGGCTGTCTGCTGATGACTCCTGTGTGTAACCCACGCACATGCATACAATGAGAACCATGCTGCCACATGATACGTGATTGAGCAGACGATTGGCATGCTGAATTAACACTTCCACTGCACGGATCTCTCTAGAGGAGCTCTGCAGTATTCAACTGAGTGGGTATCAAAATTCATATGAACATACAAATTAGGAGTAGGCCACTTGCCCCTCGAGCTTGCTCCGCCATTCAATAAGATCATGGCTGATCTGATTGTAACCTCGACTCCACATTCCTTCTTACCCCCAATAACCTTTCACCCCCTTGCTTATCAAGAATCTATACACCTCTGCCTTTAAAATATTTAAAGACTCTGCTTCTACTGCCTTTTGAGGAAGAGAGTTCCAAAGACTCATGAGCCTCTGAGAAAAAAAAATTCTCCTCATCTCAGTCTTAAATGGGCGACCGCTTATTTTTAAATAGTGACTCATAGTTCTAGATTCTTCCACAAGAGGAAACATCCTTTCCACATCCACCCTGTCAAGACCCCTTAGGATCTTATATGTTTCAATCAAGTCGCCTCTTACTCTTTCAAACTCCAGCGGAACAAGCCTAGCCCGTCCAACCTTTCCTCAGAAGACAACCTCCCCATTCCAGGTATTAGTCTAGTAAACCTTCTCTGAACTGCTTCCAATGCATTTACATCCTTCCTTAAATAAAGAGACCACAACGGTACACAGTACTCCAGATGTGGTCTCACCATGTATAACTGAAGCATAACCTCCCTACTCAATTCCCCTCACAATAAACTATAACATTCTATTAGCTTTCCTGATTACTTGCCAAATCTGCATACTAACCTTTTGCGATTCATGCACTAGGACATTCAGATCTCTCTGCATCTCAGAGCTCTGCGATCTTTCACTATTTAGATAATATGCTTCTTTTTTATTCTTCCTGTCAAAATGGACAATTTCACATTTCCCACCTTATATTCCATTTCCCAGATCTTTGCCCATTCACTTAACCTATCTATACCCCTTTGTAGCCTCCTGATGTCCTCTTCACAACTTACTTTCCTACCTATCTTTGTGGCATCAGCAAATTTAGCAACCATACCTTCAGTCCCTTCATCCAAGTCATTTATATAAGTTGTAAAAAGTTGAGACCCCAGCATTGATCCCTGCGGCACACCACTTGTTACATCTTGCCAACCAGAAAATGATCCATTTATGCCCACTCTCTGTTTCCTGTTAGCTAGACAATCTTCTATCCATGCCAATATGTTACCCCACACACCATGAGCTTTTATTTTTCACAATAATCTTTGATGTGGCATCATGTGCTGTGGATAAAGGGGAACCAGTGGATGTACTGTACTTAGATTTCCAGAAGGCATTTGATAAGATACCCTGCAGCCCCCACTCTCATCCAAACAAACTGAAAACACTTCAAACCTGTTGGACAATCGCAAAGCTGAGGTTCCTGCACTCCTGCCCCCTGGGTCCCCTTACCTGCCTCAGCTGCAGCCACAATCTCCTGTCCCTGACCACTGACCAAATCAGAAAACCTATCCTAAGGGGTGTGACCTCCTCCAGGTACAAAGTGTCCAGGTAACTTTCCCCCTCCCTGATGTGTCGTAGTGTCTGCAGCTCTGCCTTCAGCACAATGACTCTAATCTGAAGCTCCTCGAGGTGCAAACACTTACTGCAGACGTGTTTGCCCTGGATTACACTGACATCCAGGATCTCCCACATGCTGCAGCTGTGACACATCACCTGGTCTGCCATCCTTAATGTGTTTTAATGAACTACTTAATTATTTAATTTAATTATTTTATTACCCTTACCACCAGTTCCTGTACTATTTTAAACCTTAATCACTTACCAGATACTCACCAAACAGCTAGCTTCTTCCCCTGTAGTAGAGTAAGAATCAAATCCTACAGGATGAAAAAGTTAGAAAAAGCAAAGGAGGACCTCCTTCCCCTCCTCACCAAACTCCCAGCACTCTGTTCAGCTCGCACTCAGTCCCTTTTTTAACAATCTAATTTGTATCCTGTATAAACTATCAATTTTAATTAATACCTCTAGTCCTGCTTTGTGTTTATACTCTTATTACAACACTTACTGTTACACTACCCAATTGAATATTTTTAATTTCCCAGGTCGTAATTTAAACCAATACACTCCCTGCTGGTCTCTCTCTCTCTCACTCTATGATAAATTCTAAAATCCGCCTTAGTTTTTAGTTTATATACTAATGATTTGATCAAGTCTTATTTCATATTTGATTGATTTAGATTAAATTAAATAAAAAGTTTACTGGTATAATCACCCCAGCCGGCTTTCTGTTTCCCTGCTCTCTCTGTTGATTGTGATTGTGATGTCACTCTTGGTGGTCTGTTGCATGCTGCACAAGCTCGCCATCACGGGGCCCTTGCCACCAGGTATATGGCGAGCAGCTGAGGAGTTGGAGCATGAGGATAAGGAGGAGGAGGAAGGGAGAAGGCAACCTGGATAGCCCCTTCCTACCTGGGCTGTTCATTGTGTGTGATACCAGTTACTGCAACCCCAATTCCCCATTCACTAACAATCCTACATCTTACCTTCCCTCTCTCACTGACCATCACAGCGTCCTCTTGTCCAGAATGCAAAAATAAACATTCCAAACCAAACTTATAAATGAAATAATGCCATATAACATGCAATAGTCAGCTAAAAATCAACAAATCACTCTTGTGCATTCCCTTACTGCCTACCTTCCTTATGTCTTTGCCTGTACTAGTGCTAGTCAGTGCTAATCCAATGGCTATAGCATGGCTGGTGGAAGGTTGTTGACTTTCAGTGGAGGGACTGCAGATGGCCTTGGAGGACGACCTCGAGCAACTCTGGTCCTAGAAGACCTGGCTACGGATTGCATAATCTTGGCATGGATGGCAGCAATCTGGGCTGGCTGGCTGACAGGCAACAGCATAGGCACTTGGAATGGCAGGGGTGGAAGCATGAATGCTGACATCCTGAGACAGGGCAGCAGGTTTTTGCTCCATGGAACCACTGCCATTCCGCTGGGGCAGCGCCTCAGCAATCCTAGTAATCTGTTGGAGGAGTTTGTTGGACTGCTATGACACCCTGCAAGCCTCTTTGAACACTGTGGTCCAAAGCCATGATAGCAGAAAGCTGACCTTGCATGGCAGCTTTCTGAGCTTCTACTGCAGCGCTCAGGCATTGGGCAGCTGTTGCGTGTGCTGTAATGGAAACTGATAATTGGTCATCAGACGTTGCATCAAGGTTGGGTCCACAAATGTGCAAATGGAGTTGGCTACTACCTCCGTGCTGGAAAAGATGGGCTGCAAGTTCTCACAAAGCCCTGTGCCAAGTTTTGTACCAGACTCCACCATGTTCCTTAACGTTGAGCACAGACTTTCTTACAGATTTCCCAATGCACCAACAACTTCATTGTGCGTTCCCATCAGCCTTCTTTTGTAGGCTGCTCCATTGAAGTCTTCATCCAAGTCCTCTGCAGCGGAAATTGTGTGCAACCTCACCCTCCAGCGAGCTGGCAACTGCACTATCCTTGACTCTTGCCCTGGCTGCAGGTCACTCGTGCCCAATGACTCACATGCCTCTATGCTATCCTCTAAATTATGCTCAGTTTCAGTATCTGACCTGTAGCCACAAGTCTGAAACTGAATGACGGTGCATCTTCACCATCACTGTATTCTCGTTGTTCCACCACTGCCTGGGTATCTGAAAGGAGAAAGGCAGACAAGTCACCAAGACCTGATGGCCTGCTTCCAAGGGTTTTAAAGAAAGTGGCTGCAGAGATAGTGGAGGCATTGGTCGAAATATTCCAGAACTCACTGGATTCCGGGAGGATCCCAGCAGATTGGAAAACCGCTAATGTGACGCCCCTGTTCAAGAAGGGAGGGAGACAAAAAGCAGGAAACTATAGGCCAGTCAGCCTAACATCAGTCATTGGGAAAATGCTAGAGTCCATTATTAAGGAAGAAATAGCAGGACATTTAGAAAAGCTTAACGCAATCAAACAGAGTCAACATGGTTTTGTGAAAGGGAAATCATGTTTGACAAATTTGCTCGACTTCTTTAGGATATAATAAGCAGAGTTGATAAAGGGGAACTGGTAGATGTAGTTTATTTGGATTTCCAGAAGGCATTCAATAAGGTGCCACATAAAAGATTATTACACAAGATTGGAGCTCACAGTATTGGGGGTAACGTATTTAGCATGGATTAAGGATTGGTTAACTCACAGAAGAGAGAGAGTCGGGATTAATGTGTTTTTTTTCAGGTTGGAAAGCTGTAACTACTAGTGGAGTGCCACAAAGATCAGTCCTAGGGCCTCAATTATTTACTATCTATATTAATGACTTGGAGGAGGGGGCAGAGTGTAATATATCCAAATTTGTTGACAATACAAAAATAGGAGGGAGGGCATGTTGTGATGAGGACATAAGGAATCTGCAAGGGGATACAGATAGGTTGAGTGAGTGGGCAAAAACTTGGCAGATACAGTCTAATGTAGGAAAGTGTGAGGTCATGCACTTTGGTCGGAAGAATCAAAAGGCAAACTATTATTTAAATGGAGAGAAACTCCAAAAAAATGCAGCACAGAGGAAACTGCGTGTTCTTGTGCATGAAACACAAAAAGTTAGCATGCAAATACAGCAAGTAATTAAGAAGGCAAATGGAATTTTGGCCTTTATTGCTAGGGGGTTGGAGTTTAAAAATAGGGAAGTTTTGTTACAACTGTACAGGGTGTTGGTGAGGCCGCACCTGGAGTACTGTGTACAGTTTTTGGGATATACAGGATATACTGGCATTGGAGGCAGTTCAAGAGAGATTCACTAGGCTGATTCCTGGGATGAAGGGGTTGTTGTATCAAGAACGGCTAAACAGGTTAGGCCTTTATTCATTAGAGTTTAGAAGAATGAGGGGTGATCTTATTGAAATGTACAAGATTCTGAGGGGGCTTGACAGGGTAAATGTTGAGAAGATGTTTCCACAAGTGGGAGAATCTCGAACTAGGGGACATAGTTACAGAATAAGGGGACACTCATTTAAAACTGAGATGCTAGGAATTTCTTCTCTCAGAGGGTAGTGAATGTCTGAAATTCTCTACCCCACAGGGTTGTGGAGGCTAGATCACTGAAAGTATTGAAAGAGGAGGTAGATAGATTTTTGAAATATCGGGGAGTTGGGGGCTATGGAAGCTGAAGGAATAAACAAAGAACTCCAGCCTTTACAAGTCTAAAGTGTGATCCAAATCTGCTTCAAACCAATGCCTCCTCTAAGCTGCGCGGCCACACCTGAATGTTCCCAAGCCGGCCGTGCACAAGTTGGCCCCTTTAAGTTACTGCGCATTTACAGCCGCACAAAAAAACTTCAAGGGCCTGCACACTTAAACGAATTGGCCATGCACTGCAAGAAAAAAAATTAGACGGTATGTTGCTTCCAAACCGCCCATTTCTGGCTTTATCCGAGGCGGGAAGGTGGGCAGACGATCAAGCCATTCCAAAGAGGTGGGTTTGACCTTTAAATATGATAATGAGGCTGCGAGCCTCACTGTCATTCTGCTTACCGACTTTAACTACGGTAGGCTGGGTTACCTGAGCCTCGGGAAACCCAGTAGCAGTTTTATCAAAGGGAGGACTTAGCGGATTCAGGAAGTAAATGCCTTTATTCCTACCTCCTGGATCCAGGTGTCTGTCTGAAGAGCCTCCGCGATTATGCACTCTCCACGGCCTCCCCCTGCCACCACCCCCCCGTCCCCCAAAGGCCTCCGACCTACCCGCAACCACAAGGCTCCAAATCCCGCCCCACCACCAGACCTCAGATCTGCCCCCACTACACAGTCCCAAACCCTCCACTACGAGGCCCTTGATTCCCCCTCCCCAGAACCCTGACCTCCACTCCAGGCCTCTGCCACTGGCCTCCAATACCCCTCCACCCAGGTCCCAAACTTCCCCCACAATGCTTCCATCATTCCCCCCACCAGGCCTCCAATCCTCTCCCCAAAAGCCGCTGATCTCTCCCCCCGATAACGGGGCCCCAGGATCAGCAGCCCAATCGATCAACCCAACTAACCTCCTACCTTCAGAACGGCCCCTCCCCCTCGACACGATCAGCCCCTTCTCCCGCCTTTGACATCATTCTTCTTCGACGAGAGCTTACATGGTCCTGTGGCCTTCACCAACTATGAAGTTAAAACTCTACAATGTATGAGACAATCCCAATTCCTGGGTTCCCCATGACTTTCTGAGACACTCACTTAAGTGATCAATTAAGTAAAAATTTAGCCCTTCCTTTCATCATTGAGAAAAATGACTTTTTAATTATATTACAGGAGGGATACCATTAAAATACTACGCTCTGTTTAGGAAAGCAAACTTCACAAACAAATTGACAGAAAGCCCAAGCTTGGATTTTTCTCCTGGTCTAGGTTAGCACAGAAGTGCAAGGGAAGTGTACTTAAAACTGGAGGTATCACTCTGCCAAAACCGAAGCTAATTTTTCTCCTTGTCAATTTGCTCTCAGCACAAATATTGCTTATTATAGGAAAACCCCTCTGGGAGGAAGGAAAATCTGGTGATGTGGCTGCTGCATTAAACTGGCTATGGTTGCGGAAAGTGTTAAGGCAACCATTTTGTGTTTTTACCAATTTGGCTCACTGCAGTGTCAGAGACTAGTGGTTTTTCATGGCACCAAGCCCACAAATTTTAGTTTCAGTTGAGGTGTAACTGTTTGCAATCCAGTAAATGTGATCTGAGATTTTTGCTCTGAGTTGGGAGACCCACCAAGTGCAGTGGAAGGCAGTAGTTTTGCCAATGAGTGTTATGGATAGCAACCCTGGTAAACAATGTCAAATAAAGTTCAATGATCTCCCCAAGGCAGCTAAAGGACCAGGAAGCAATGATACTTTGGAAAAATGCTCTGTAATAAGCTTTATAGTACAGTACAGTAAGTGCTACAGAGGAACACACACAGGAGCAAAATCCTTCTGAGGAGGCACCGTCATGGGCTCCATCACCCCCAAGCCCATCACAGAGAGTGGCGCCCTGGGTGGGTTTTTCAGTGAGCTAGAGGGGTCCACACATATTGGCACACCCAACACAAGTGAGGAGGAGCAGGTAGTAGTGGCATGGACAGCCCAGGAGACAGTTTGCCAAAGGGCGAGTTCCTCTCCCAGCTTCTTTGAGGAGGACAGAGATGTGGACTTCAGGGGCAAGCTATGAAAAGAAAGTACATTCCAGAACAAGGGTTCATATGCAGCAAAGTGGGGGAAGATCGCTTGGCTACGCCGAGGGTTATTTTCTTAAAAGGACAAAGTCCAAGATGACTTTACTTCATGCAATGATGTCAATATCATAAATCTAGGTGGAGATTTCATGAACAAGCAAGAAGTATCCAATATCCATCCAGCATTCGGATTGTAAAATTGTCTACAATTTTATTACTATGAGCCTGTATTTGTTCCTTAATACCCAGCATAAATCTCAATTTGCCTTGCCAAATGAAGACAAAGAAGTATTAACTTTTTTTTCTATGTTTAATAGATCTAATTTTTTCATTTGCAATGCCTTATATGAACTGCCAAAATTGCAGCCAGTGCACAAGCTCTCTTGGCAATGGAAAACAGGATGTGCCCCTAAGACATAATTATGCAGATCACATTGGACTGCCAGGTAATAGCTGACATTTTTTTACTAGATCAACAAGGCTAATGTTCTTCAACTGGACAAGTATTATAAATATCTGAGTTGAATCCAGAACAGTCCAAGAGACTGAACTGTAATTCATTTGGGTTGTTTACAATTCTTTTCACATCCAGTGAATTCTCCTCCCCCTTTTTTCTTATACTCTTTCAGTGACAAAGTGATAAGTTGAAGTTTACCTGCTTAGTGACGTCTGTCCTCCATGGTGCCACATCCTGTCCATCACACCACCCATTTCTGCCATACAGCCATGTGCCATGTTCATTCGGGACCACACCCTCTAAAACCTTGTTGGCACAACCCAAAGAAGTACCTAGGTGGAATAAATGTGATAATTTAAGTTTCTGTTCAGTTTGTATGTAAAATATCTTGTATATTAAATTTGGTGGTTGGTTGCAGGTTTCATTATGAGTGTTTCATTATAGTTGAGCTCTGATACATATTTTCAATGCTAAAGATGTGAAACTGTGACACGCAACAGTTGAACTCTGAAGCCAACTAATTATCTGGCCCAAGTTTTGTTGACAGTTAGAAATGGTCAGTGCAAATAAATTCGCCAGAAAAAACAACAGACCTGAGGATTGGGAGCAGTTTAGAATTCAGCAAAGGAGGACCAAGTGATTGATTAAGAAGGGGAAAATAGACTACGAGAGCAAGCTTGCAGGGAACATAAAAACTGACTGTAAAAGTTTCTATAGGTCTGTGAAGAGAAAAAGATTGGTGAAGACAATTGTAGGTCCCTTGCAGTCAGAAACAGGGGAATTTATTATGGGGAACAAAGAAATGGCTGACCAAATAAATGCATACTTTGGTTCTGTCTTCACAAAGGAGGACACAAATATCATACCAGAAATGTTGGGGAACACAGGGCTTAGTGAGAGAGAGGAACTGAAGGAAATCAGTATTAGTAGAGAAACGGTGTTGGGGAAATTGATGGGATTGAAGGCCGATAAATCCCCAGGGCCTGATGGTATGCATCCCAGAGTACTTAAGGAAGTGGCCCTAGAAATAGTGGATGCAAGACTCTGGAAAGTTCCTACAGATTGGAGGGTAGCTAATGTAACCCCACTATTTAAAAAGGGAGGTAGAGAGAAAGCAGGGAATTATAGACCAGTCAGCCTGACGTCAGTAGTGGGGAAAATTCTAGAGTCCATTATCAAAGATTTTATAGCAGAGCACTTGGAGAACAGTGGTAGAATCGGGCAGAGCCAGCATGGATTTACGAAAGGGAAATCATGTTTGACAAATCTACTAGAATTCTTTGGGGATGTAACTAGTAGAGTTGATAAGCGGGAGCCAGTGGATGTGGTTTATTTGGACATTCAGAAGGCTTTCGACAAAGTCCCATATAAGAGATTAGCGTGTAAAATTAAAGTGCATGGGATTGGGGGTAGTGTATTGCGATGGATAGAAAATTGGTTGGCAGACAGGAAACAAAGAGTAGGGATAAATGGGTCTTTTTCCGTAAGTCAGGCAGTGACTAGTGGGGTACCACAGGGATCGGTGCTAGGACCCCAGCTATTCACAATATATATTAATGATTTAGATGAGGGAACTAAATGTAATATCTCCAAATTTGCAGATGACACAAAACTGGGTGGGAGGGTGAGTTGTGAGGAGGATGCAGAGAGGCTTCAGGGTGATTTGGACAAGTTGAGTGAGTGGGCAAATGCATGGCAGATGCAGTATAATATGGATAAATGTGAGGTTATTCACTTTGGTAGCAAAAACAGGAAGGCAGATTATCAGAACTATAAACTGAGAGAGTGGAATATACAGCGTGACCTGGGTGTTCTCGTACACCAGTCGCTGAAGGTAAGCATGCAGGTCCAACAGGTGGTAAAAAAGGCAAATGGTATATTGGCCTTCAGAGCAAGAAGATTAGAGTACAGGAGCAGGGATGTCTTGCTGCAATTATACAGGGCCTTGGTGAGGCCACATCTGGAATATTGTGTGCAGTTTTGGTCTCCTTATCTGAAGAAGGATGTTCTTGCTATATAGGGAATGCAGCGAAGGTTTACCAGACTGATTCATGGGATGGTGGGACTGACGTAAGAGGAGGGATTGAGTCGGTTAGGATTATATTCGTTGGAGTTCAGAAGAGTGAGGGGGGATCTCATAGAAACCTATAAAATTCTAACAGGACTTGACAGGGTAGATGCAGGAAGGATGTTCCCGATGGTGGGGAGTCCAGAACTAGGGGTCATAGTCTAAGGATACAGGGTAAACCTTTCAGGACTGAGATGAGGAGAAATTTCTTCACTCAGAGAGTGGCGAGCCTGTGGAATTCGCTACCACAGAAAGCAGTTGAGGCCAAAACATTGTATGTTTTCAAGAAGGAGTTAGATATAGCTCTTGGGTCTAAAGGGATCAAAGGGTATGGGGCGAAAGTGAAAACAGGTTACTGAGTTGGATGATCAGCCATGATCATAATGAATGGCGGAGCAGGCTTGAAGGGCCGAATGGCCTACTCCTGCTCCTATTTTCTATGTGCAAATCATATACGCCCATGAGACAGAGCTTCTAATTTGTAACACCAATGGCAGAGAGACACACACACACAGAAAGGCCCAAATGGAGAGTAAGGCAGGTAGCTTCTTTGCTTATTCTAATTTGATTTCTTTAAAAAGGGTTGCGTTTTGAAAGCAAACAAAGCCTCTGAGAGGAAAGGTGATAAGAAGATAAGGGTGAAGGGAGGACAGAATGATTGAGGGTGAAGGAGGCTGGCTTCTTGCCCCCAATCCTGTGGATGAGTGGAAGTGGGGGGAATGAAAGGAGGATTAAGGGTAAGCTGCATGATGGATGGATAGAGGGACTGAGCAGGTAGTTTGAAAGGAAAGAGTTACAGATGATGGGAGAGGTTGGAAGGGAAGGAGATAATGGGAAAGTGAAGGGTCAGGGATACAATGGGAGCAATAGAGTGACAGAAGGATGAGTGATTGGGGAAGAGGATGGGATATGAGCCATTGAAGGGCACATTTTCCCCAGAACTCACTCCAAATGTAGCCATTAATAGCTCATTTCCCTGCCACACTATGTCATAATACCTACCCACCTCCCATCTGAAAGGAAAACATTTAAAAGTCAGGAAAATAGAAACAGGAGGACAAAACAAAGCAAAATGAGTTAAGGAAAGAGAAAGACAGAAGCAGAAGAGACAGAGAAATAGCACCAAAGACATGAAGGATAGATAAGGGAGTGACCGGACTCTTTTCCTTACTGGCCCCCATTTTAATATTTTGAATATATTTTCTATAATCAATATAAAGTACTGAATATAATTTGTAGCTAGTATTTTTGTATATAAATGATATATAAGTGGGTGTGCAGAAATATGGCAGATGGAGTGTAATGTGGGAAAATGTGAGGATGTCCACTTTGGCAGGAAGAATAGAAAAGCAGAATATTATTTACATGGAGACAGACTGTAGAATGCTGTGGTACAGAGGGATCTGGGTGTCCTTGCGCATAAATCACAAAAGATTAGCATGCAGGTCCAGCAAGTAATTAGGAAGGCAATAGAATGTTGGCATTTATTGCAAGGGGATGGAGTATAAAGGTAGGGAAGTCTTGCTACAACTGTACAGGGCATTGGTGAGACTGCAACAAGAGTGCTGTGTACAGTTTTGGTCTCCTTACTTAAGAAGGGATATACTTGCATTGGAAATATTTCAGACAAGGTTCACTAGGATTCTTGGGGTGAAGAAGTTGTCTTATGACGAAAGGTTGAGCAGGTTGGGCCTATACTCATTGGAGTTTAGAACTATGAGTGGTGACCTTATTGAAACATATAAGATTCTTAGGGGGCTTGACAGGGTGGATGCTGAGAGGATGTTTCCCCCCGTGGGGGAATCAAGAACTAGGGGGGGGCACAGTTTCAAAACAAGGGGTCTCCCTTTTAAGATAGAGATGAAGAGGAATGTCTTCTCTCAGAGGGTCGTGAATCTTTGGAATTCTCTACCCAGAGAGCAGTGGAGGCTAGGTCATTTAATATATTCAAGGATGAATTAGACAGATTTTTGATCTACAAGGGAGTCAAGTGTTATGGGGGGCAGGCAGGATAGTGGAGTTAAGGCCACAATCAGATCAGCCATGATATTATTTGAATGGCGGAGCAGGCTCGAGGGGCCGAATGATGACATTCATTCCACATTAGTGCTAAGTAATAACCATCTTGCACAAAAGAAAACCTAGTAATCTTTTCTAAACGTCAACCTCATCACCATTGCTGAAATACTCACCATCAACATTTTGGGGCTCACCACTGACCAGAAGCTGAAATGGATCAGCTATTATCAACACCATGGCTACAAGAGCAGGAGAGAAGCTGGGTACTTTGTGATGTGTAGCTTACCTCCTATGACTCAAAGCTTCTCCACCATCTACAAGACTCAAATCAGGAATGTGACGGAACTGTCACCACTTGCCCGAATAGCTTACAGCCACAAAAACAGTCAAAAAGCTCAACACTGTCCAGGGCAGGTCAGTTCACTCAATTGGTGTCCTTGATCTAGACTCAATATCCACCCCTTTCATTGTCGGTGTGTTGTGGCTGAGTATGTATGGTCTACAGGATACAGTGCAGTATATCACCAAAGTTACCTCGATAGCACCTGCTCCCTTGAAGCTCCTACAATTGAGAAGGAGAAGAGGAGCAACTTCATGGGAAAGCCAATATCCCATCGAGGTGGTGTACCATCCTGTCTTGGACATATACTGTTGTTCAGTCATTGTCGTTGGGTTAAAGTCCTGAAATGCCAATGTGTGAGCACCTTCACCACAAAGACTCCAACAGTTCAAGGAGAAGGGCCAATAGCACCTCCTCAAGGCAACTAAGGATGGGCATAAAATGTACCCTTATCAGTGCCAGCCATATGAACAAATAAAAGATATCTGTGTGCTGTTGCAGTTATCAGTGCTTTCCAATGCCTCTAACTTAAAAAAAACTAAGATAAGCTTTTAATAAAGCATGGGAACTTTGAAGTCAAAGTTCTAATTCTGCTTTCCTTAAGGTATCAGTAATAAAATTTGTTCTTCAAAAACAGGCTATTGTTAATACCTGCAATTCTCCTTGAATTTTCACCTACTCTTTACAATTAATTGCAAGAATGACCTAATCAAATGAAATACTCTTATAAAACAGTATTCAATGAAAAAAATCAGAGGTATTGAAATAAAGCATGAACACTTTCTTGGAGTGGTCATCAGTGTTTACAATTGCTTACCATTTAAGAGAGACTACAGCCTTCACAACCAGATATTTATTATGATCATCAATTATAATGACTCTATAGGACAGGAGAGCCAACTGTGCAACAGCCCCGACAAACAAATTTCTCTGCAGCACCTGTGGAAGAGCCTGTCACTCCAGAATTGGCCTTTATAGCCACTCCAGGCGCTGCTTCACAAACCACTGACCACCTCCAGGCACGTATCCATTGTCTCTCGAGATAAGGAGGCCCAAAAGAAAGAAAGAAATAGGACAGGCTAACATATTTATTTAAATTTGAAAAAAGTCTGATAACCAAAATAAAAGCGAGAGATTAGCACTACGAATCAGATGCACCTGGAATTTATAACATAGTTTATGCTTCTACTAGAAGACAGAACTTTTTGCAAAACATATTACAAAGATATATTGCAAGCAACAATCCCTTTAATGATGTTGAGTTCTAATTAATTACTAGGTTTCTTCTGCCTTTGTTAATTTCACACAAATATAGGGAAAATAATTATAAACATTATTTTAAAGGCCGGTGATTTTAACTGCTTTTTTACTAGTGATTTGGATACCAGGAGATCCTCATCTCCACTACTAGTCTTTCTCATCTTCTCTTGTTGTCTTTACTTTACTACATTGGTAACTAGTTAGATACGCAAATAAATAAATAAGATTAGACAGATGTGACAGGGCTGGTGATGTGCCGTGAATGTAACAAGTGGGAGATTGTGGAATGCACTATATCTGCAGTAAGTGTCTGGAGCTTGAGCAACTTCAGCTCAGAATTGCTGAACTGGATTCTGAGTTCCAGACATTGCGAGGCATCAGAGAGGAGGAGAGTTACCTGGACTGTTTGTTCCAGGAGGCAGTCACACCCCTTAAGTTATTAGAAATTTAGAGTTGATCAGTGGATAAGGACAGCAGGGTGTGACTGCAAATCAGGCAGGTATGGGAATCCAGCATGTAGAAGTGATGGAGAGGCCTCAGCCCTTGACTTTGACCAACAGGTACAAGGTACATGCTACCTGGGTGGATGACAACAAGCAAAGTTACGAAAGTGCTTCCATTTTTAAAAAAAATCATTATCTTCAATACTTTTATTTTTTTGAGAACTTGTGTTAAAACTGAAAAGATTCCATGGGCGTGTTTTTTTTTACCAAGTTCACCAACAAGACAAGATGTTGTTTGAAAGCCACCTGTGCTGGAGGCCACCTGTGATTTGGGCTCAGAAAACAGCAGAACCCTTGGTGACATGGAGGAAAATGGTTTAAGAGAAGGCACATGTCAAGGTTTATGGAGGTCAGGAGGTTGATTCTCTATTTAGGGATTGAACATTGTTTTCAGTTTTAGTTGTCGTGTGAGCTGTTTGAAGACAGTTGGTGTTTTCCTGTCAAGGAAAAAGAAACCACCCAGCTCACCTCCTTTCTCTCTCTTTTTGAAGAAATCCTGCCAAGATCCAAAGTAGGAGAAAAATCCCTGGTGCCGCATAGCTCCTGAGAAGCTGGAAAAAAACTCCTGCAATTCAAGTGTGCGCTGGCGGAAAAACCTTGATGTCACATTTCTCCTAGAAAGCCTGCTAGAATAATTACCGACATCTCCAGAATGGACTACCTCTGAAACGATCCCAGTGACCCCGCTCCGTATACCCGGATGCCCGACCAAAAAAGGGACAACTGATTTCCTTCCATATCTTCTTTCATTTTTGTCAAGAATTAGCAAGTATTTGGCCAAAGTATGTTTTCTTTGTACATTTTTTGTAACAGACATTTGCACAGTGAATTTCTGTATTTTTTCCAGTGTGTGTGTGTAGTTGGGGAATTTTAAAAAAGGGAACTTTCATATTTTAATCGGTGTGTTAATGCTTTGCTTCATCACTGGTTAAGTCTTGTTTTATAATAAACTGATAATTTTGTTGTTTATTAAAAAAAGCTGTTTGGTGTATTTTGTTCTGGGATAGAAAAAATAGCGTGTATGATTGGCTGTATCGGTAACTGAGTAAACATTCAAATAGATGTTGTGACCTGTGGAGAAGTGGAACTAGAAAAGCCAGTGCACTCCTCCCGCCTCAGTCGTAACATATAATTGAGGGCTCATCGTTCAGGATACCCAAAGCCGACAAAGTGCAATTATATATGGGGTTGCTACGACGTTTCTGGGAAAGGAGGATGTATCCCTGAGTGATTTGAGAAAGTTAATCGAGGCTAGGCTAAAGGATTTGACAGAATTGTTGGTGTTAGAATTAAAACCAGGAGCTAAGAAAGCAGACATAATTTTAGTAATAGCACAGCATTTGCGATTAGAAGGCGGCGGCAAACCACATGGTAGTACAGTCGAATTAGCTAAAATTCAGTTGCAGTTCAGGCAGCTTGAACCTGACAAATAAAAAGCAATAGAATTGGAAAAACCTAAACTTGAACTTCAAAGAGGAAATGAAAGAGAGGGAAGGGAATTCAAATTAAAAAAGATGGAACTAAGACAAAGGGGTGGTCTCGACTCCAGTGAAAGCTTTGGTGGGAAAACTTGGTGGGGAAAGATCTGACTCCAGCCCACGACCCAGTGGACAGCTGTTTAAATTTGTTCAAGCCCTCCCGAAATTTGAGGAAAGGGACATAGAGACATTTTAAATTTCTTTTGAAAAGATAGCCAGACAGATGAAGTGGGTGAAAGAAAGCTGGACACTGCTTATGCAAAGCAGGTTGATCGGCAAAGCTCATGAAGTTTATGCCATGCTTTCTGAGGAGGCTCCCACAGATTATGAGATGGCAAAAAGGCTATTCTCGCTGCATACGAGTTAGTCCCTGAAGCTTACAGGCAGAGATTTTGGAACCTCTGGAGACAGCCTGGGCAGACTTATATAGATTTTGACAGGGTAAAGCAAATTAGTTTTGATCGTTGGATGCGGGCACTAAAGGTAAAGGCCATGTATGAGAACCTTAGGGAAATAATTCTCCTGGAAGAATTTGAAAGTGCACTCCCTCCATTAGTAAGAACCCATGTAGAGAACCAGAAGGTTTCAACAACCTGACAGGTAGCAGAAATCCCTGATCATTATGAGCTTGTTTACAAGCCCAAACCCTTTGTCCGTTATCCCCACAAACTCGAGAAGGATAGAAGATGGGAGGGTGAAAGGTAGGCAAGTAGCCGGGGACAAGAAGGGACAGCTGGGAACACCTCGGGATCTACTCCTCAGGCCAGAAAGGAAGGTGCTGAGGGTGGAAGTGAGGTCTAAAAGCCTAAGTTATACCATTGCCACAAGGTGGGACACCTTCGTGCAGAATACTGGAAGTTGCGGGGTAAACCTATGGGACTTATTGGAATGCACAAGGCCAATGCAGAGAAAAGGACCCTGACTGGGAGTACGACAGAGCAAGTACAAAAAATGCTGTGAGTGTGGGGGATGTGAATAAGATAGCTGAGAGTTATAGGGAATTCTTGTCAAAAGGAAAATTAACTCCTTATCCCTCAAGTGAGCCAGGTAAACCTATAGTTATACTTAGGGATACAGGAGCTACCCAAACTCTTTTGCTGGGGGAAGACATGACTTTTCCACTAGAGAGCGCATTGAACGTCAAGGTTTTAGTGAATGTATCTTTGTACCTTTGTATCGGGTGCATCTAGAATGTGTCCTAATTTCTGGAACGGTAACTATAGTAGTTGTCCATAGTTCGCCTGTAGATGGAGTTGACCCACTCCTGGGGAATGATTTGGCTGGAACGAAGGCAGTAGTCACGGATAAAAAACAAGTGAAGTTAAGGAGACAGAACAGTTGCAGGAAAAGGTTCCCGGAATTTTTCACTCGTGTAGTGACCCGAGCAATGGCTAAACAAGTTCCATTGTTGGAGGTAAAATTGGCACCACAGTCAGATAGTTGAATATCAGAAACTTTCTTTGGGGATTTGGATAATCTGAAGGAAATGTTCAGTAAGTCTTCTCTGATTAAGGCTCAGCAAGCTGATCCAGAATTAAACAAAGTGGCACAATTGGGTTTAACTGAAGCTGAAGCAAAGGGAGTTCGGAAGGCTACTATATTAAAAATGGTATTCTGATGAGGAAGTAGAGACCTCCTCACAGACATGCGGACGAAGAATGGACAGTTGTTCACCAGATAGTAGTACTGCCCAAGTATTGCTGGGAAATATTAAGGCTAGCCCATGAAATTCCTATAGCGGGACACGTGGGGATCTAGAAGACCCAATCATGTATGGGTCAACATTTTACCGGCCAGGTCTTTCCAGGGACGTGGTGCAGTTTTGTAAAACATGCCATATGTGTCAGATTGTGGGAAAACTGCAACCTGCCATAAAACTGGCACCTCTAATTCCCATACCAGTTTTTGGGGAAACATTTAGTAGGGTGTTGGTAGACTGTGTGGGACCTTTACCGAAAACAAAAGCGGGACATCAATACAAACTCACTATTATGGATATGGCTACTTGGTTCCCAGAGGTCATTCCCTTGAGAACAATTTCTGCTAAGGTAATGGTAGAGAAGTTAACCCAATTCTTCACTCGATATGGATTACCGAATGAGATTCAGTCGGATCAAGGTTCCAATTTTATGTCTAAAATTTTTCAGGACGTTATGAATAACACAGTTAAATCTTCAGCAAAGCACCCACAGACACAAGGAGCTTTAGAATGGTACCATCAGACCCTCAAAACGATGACCAGGGCACACTGTCATGAATATCCCTATGATTGGGATAAAGGGCTAGAATTTGTTATGTTTGCCACTAGGGTTCACTTAATGAATCTACCGGTTTTATTCCTTTTGAATTAGTTTATGGACATGAGATAGAGGTCCTATAAAACTAATTAAAGAAAGGTTTTTAGAACAGAGGGACAAATCTTCCGTGTTAGATTATGTATCCATGTTCTGAGAGTGGCTCACGAGAGCCTGCAAACTGGCTCAGGAACACCTTAAGGCTTCCCAAACAACCATGAAGAAATGAGCAGACAAGACCCAAACATTTCAACAAGGGGATGAGGTGTTAGCATTACTGCCTTTACAGGCTGAGCTGCTGAAAGCACAGTTCAGCGGTCCATATAAAGTGGTCAAAAGAATTGGTAAAGTAAATTATTTGATTGACACCCCAGATCACCGGAAAAAGAATCAGCTGTGTCATATCAATATGTTGAAACAATATCATCGTCGGGAGGAGGATAAGTAAAAACAGGTATGTTAGATATTAGGGACAGTGAAGGATGAAAGAGATAGTGAGAATGAGGCAGAAGGAGGCCTTGACAATTCCCAATCTGAACTTCCTACTATCCGGTTAGCTAATACTGAATTGTTCGGGAGATTGCACACTGTGCTTTCATATTTAGATGAGAAGACCTAACAAGGCTACTCACGGCATTTGAAAGAGTCTGTAGGGACAAGCCAAGATGCAGAGCCTTGGACACACACGGGGCTTAATGTTATCGGCCCCTCGACGGCATGGGTCTACGCGCGGGGGCCGGTAAAATTCTGCAGAGGGAGGCCCGCCTCGACCCCTGACGACTAGAAGGACCCGCCACATATTAACAGCGGCAGGGGGACCTCAGTGCGGCCCCCCTGCCGCTTGGTAGCGGCACCCCAATTACTATATTCAAAATGGTACTTACCTCTGCAGATTAAGCAGCCCACTGCTTCTTGATGCACCTCTGGATTTTACATTGAACGGGTGGCCGTCACATGCCGGAACAGAAAAGCCGGCCTGTCATCAGAGGCAGAAGTTTTCTCAACCGAAGGTAAATGCAAATATTCAGGGGTCTCACTCTGCATACTGGAAGGGGGGGGGGATATTCAGGAGTCTCACTCTGCATACTAGAAGGTGGGGGAGATTACAGGGGTCTCACTCTGCATACTGGAAGTGATGCAGGGGGGATTACAGGGGTCTCACTCTGCATACTAGAAGGGAGGAGGAGGGATTACAAGGGTCTCACTCTGCATATTGTAACGGAAGGGGGATTACAGGGGTTACTCTGCACACCGGAAGGGAGGAGGGAGGGGTTATTCAGAGGTCTCACTACATACTGGAAGGGAGGGGGGATTACAGGGATCTCACTCTGCATACTGGAAGGGAGGAGGGAGGGGGGATAATCAGGAGTCTCACTCTGCATGCTGGAAGATGGGGGGATGGAATTACAGGGGTCTGACTCTGCATACTAGAAGGGAGGAGGGGGTGATTACAAGGGTCTCACTCTGCATACTGGAAGGGAGGAGGCGGGGATTACAGGGGTCTCACTCTGCATACTAGAAGGGAGGTGGGGATCACAGGGGTCTCAACTCTGCATTCTTAAAGGGAGGAGAGAGGGGGTCTGGGATTACTGCAGGGAAAGCTCTGTTGGCAAGAAGGGAGGTACTGTGTACCCTCCCTCCATAAACAGTGTACACTCTGCGTTTGTTTGTGTTTATGAAGGAGCAATGGCACTCTAGTCACCGTGTGTGTGGGAGGGTGCCAGAAAGGGTAGGAGCGTTAAGGTTATGGATGGTGGAGGCAATCGATGCAGCTGCTAAGATCTTAATGTGGCATGCTGTGCCACTCTGAGTGTTGGCCAAGATGAGCAATGCCATGCCACGCCACATATAGATGATCCATGAAAACACCTGATGTACCCGTCAACATCAATCCCTGCCCTGTTAGGAATCTTCGAATAAATGAAAGGTTCAACTTTATTTATCACATGGAAATGGGTATGGCTCATCCTACATTGCGTGATCCTCTGCTTCTGAGGATCCATATGCGCCGGAGCCAAAATCAACAGGCAGGTGCGGTCCACGTAGAGGCCCGCGGTCATGAGCAGCAGCCCCCAAGGGCAGCTCGCCATTACGGTCGCTTTGCATCTACAGGCCTCACATGACATGCCATCGGATGTCAGAACACCATTGTCAGAGGTGATTGCGCATGTAAAGAAGGTGGCGACATGTCGCTGTGCCCAGCCCAAAGCTGACCTGCATCCATGGGCTTCAGTGGACATCCTATGCCTGCGGTCCTCATAGTGGCAGCAGTTCTCAAGCTTGACGCTGATGCAGTTTTTCAGGGGCACACCAGAGACCTTTGTGGGGTCACACAGTCAGCAGTGCACCGCTGCATCAGGGAGGTCAACAGTGCCCTGCACCGGAGGGCCAGTGAGTATGTCCGCTTCAGGACGGACTCTCACAGCCAGGCCCAGAAGGCCATCGGTTTCGGCACCATTGCCAGAGAACCATAGGTTTTAATGCTCATTGACTGCATTCATGTGGCCATTAGACCTCCCGCCAGGCTATCACCTGCAGACATCACCATTAAAGGAATCCTCTCAATATAGGTGAAGCTGGTATGTGATCACCATAGATGCTCCATGCAAATCTGTGCCCACTTCTCAGGCAGCTGCCATGACACCTGGGTCCTGCGCCAGTCCCAGCTGCCACCACTGTTCACTGAACTGGCTCTGATGGAGGGGTGATCTCTTGGAGACAAGGGCTATCACTTGCAGATATGGCTCCTGACACCAGTGAGACACCCCACCACTACTGCAGAGGAGAGATACAACGCCAGCCATTGAGCTACAAGAGCCACCACTGAGCAGGCGATCGGCATGCTGGAAAAGCGCTTCCAATGCCTGGATGGATAGGGTGATGCCCTGTACTACGGGCCGAAAAGGCCAGCTCCTTTCTTTGCTGCTCGCTGTGCTCTGCACAACTACGCACCCAATAGGGGCCAGGCCTGGCGTGATAAGGAGAGACGTCAACAAGATTCCTCCTTGGACTATGAGAACGCTGACAACCTACAATATGAAAGACGCGTGGGAGGGCAGATGGCACCCATGCTCTGCATGCAGGGCTAGCAGCGAGCTAGGGATGTACGACAGTTGCTTATCAGAGAAAGGCTCTGCTCCATAGGAACCGACATGAGCTCTGCAAGCCACACATCACCCTCGCTCCCCTGCTGTGCATCAGTCCACATCTGCAGCATCCCTGTGTAAACTATTAGAGGCTGCAGCTGACTAAGCCAATATCCATGTCACTGCATCTGTGGAGATGCTCATGAGTAATGGTGGCATGGCAATGATGTTATTGCATCTGTTGGCTTTCCTGAAGGGTCAACGGTGCAACGGGATGTGAAATTGGTGCTACATGCTGGCACACATCATTCACACAGAGAAAAGTACACACATGTTGCTGAGGAACGTTTAGTGAAAGACGTATTTACATTGCTGTGACACCCGTGCATTTCCATTTGTGTCAGTGTGTTCTCAGTAAAAGCTTGCGAGTGCCCCTTCTTGGTACAACCTCTGCACTAGCAGCCTGACAGGAGGAAGGCTGCTGATCTGATTGCCCTCTGGCTATGGATGACTTTGACACTCGTACTCTATGCCCACGAGGCCTAGAGGGCCCCAGCTGGCTGGGGGAGTGCTCACTCATCCCCTTCTGGCATTGGACCCTTTGACGCTGGATAACCCCATGGCTACTCACCTCCTCTGCCATCTCCAGCCAGACTGCCTTGTTCTGGCGGGAGGGCCTCTTCTTACCATCGTTGGTGAAAAGGACCTCCCGCCTTGCCCGCACAGCCTGGAGGAGAGTAAGCAGGGAGGCTTCGCCACAGATGCTGCCTGACCTGCTGAGTTTCTCCAGCACTTTCTGCTTTGCTGCCAGATTGACAGCAGCCCCACGCTTCAACAGTGAGGTAAGTATTTCTTTGACAGCTGTCAGGAAGCAAGTAAGGGGGGGGGGCGCTTAAAATAGGGCCCCAGCACCTGTTACATAGTTGTCAAATGGTTCCTCACTGTGCCGGATGTTCCGCCTCTCCCCAGGTAATATGGGGGGGGGGGGTGGGGTGGGGTACGGCTCGTCGCTGTGATGCTAATGAGCCCCTGCGCGTAATATCGCAGGGCCACCCTAGAGCACCCCTCTGCTATCCTCAGCTTTAGGTGTGGTCCTTTAAATGCAAAGGTGACGCTACCATGTAACTGCTGTAACTTCTGGCTGCAAGGTTTGTCTTGGTTTGAAAACCAATGCAGGACTAGTAAGGAAATCTGCGCTGTTGTCATGGTTTTTCAACTATTACATATCGGCGCATGTCGATAAGTTTCTATTTAATAAATGTCCTTGCTTTTTTTTTAATGCCTTTAACCTTTCCCTGAATGTTTGTAAGCGTGCGTGGCAAAGTTAAACCCCTACCCGAGTTTAAGAGCGTGTAAATAAACCCTACTTCTTTGTTTTAATTTTAAAATCCATGTTGTTGAAGCGGTCATTTATTATTAGGGTTTAAGGGAGGGAAAGAAATTCAATCACTAATCTAGTTACAGACAGGTGGTTTAAAAGAAAACAGGGAAATTTGATCTGTGGGAAAATAATAAATTAACTGCCTGTTCGTAACAATGCCATTCGGGCTAAAAAAATACTCCATCCACATTTCAGAGACTAATGAACTAAGTGGTAGCCAGCGTTCTTAACTGTGTGTTTTACCTTGACGATGTGCTGGTATACAGTGACACTTGGAAGGACCACTTGGAACAATTAAAAGCTCTGTTTAGAAAATTACAGTTGCCTGATTTGGTAATAAACTTTGCCAAAAATTCATAAACCAGAATGCCAGACTATTCCGATGGGGTTTACTATTAAAGCCCTATTACTTAAAGATTATCCACATTGTGGACGAAAAATAATGTAAATGCATATGCTTTGTTTAGAATCTAACTTTGCTTTGAGTTATCTGAGTGCAAAGATGGAACAAAGCTGAACTGTATTCGCTACAGGTAAAGAGTGAATGAAAATGAGTGTGTAAATGTGTTTTAATAATTTTTCATCTTCAGTTTTTCACTCTTTGTAATGAAACGCATTTAAAAATGGTGTTTCATTCCTCCAAAGATGGAAGTGTTACAAAAGTGCTTCTGTTATTTTTAATACTTTTTTTTTGAGAACTTGTGTTAAAACTGAAAAGATTCCATGGATGTGTTTTTTTTTTACCAAGTTCCCTAACAGGACAAGATGTTGCTTGAAAGCCACCTGTGCTTTGGGCTCAGAAAACAGCAGAACCCTTGGTGACATGGGGGAAAATAGTTACAGCGAAGTCACATGTCAAGGTTTATGGAGGTCAGGAGGTCGACTCTCTATTTAGGGTTTGAACATTGTTTTCAGTTTTAGTTGTCGTGTGAACTGTTTGAAGACAGTTGGTGTTTTCCTGCCAAGGAAAAAGAAACCACCCAGCTCACCTTTTCCTCTATCTTTTTGAAGAAATCCTGCCAAGATCCAATGTAGGAGAAAAGTCCTTGGTACCACATAGCTCCTGAGGAGCTGGAAAAAAACTCCTGTGATTCAAGTGTGCGCTGGCAGAAAAACCTTGATGTCACATTTCTCCTAGAAAGCCTGCTAGAATACTTACCAACATCTCCAGAGCGGACTACTTCTGAAACAATCCCAGTGACCTGTCTCCGTATACCCGGATGCCAGATCAAAAAAGGGACAACAGACTGCCTTCCATATCTTCTTTCTTTTTTCATCAAGAATTAGCAAGTATTTGGCCAAAGTAGTTTTATCTGTTTTTTTTTAAACAGACATTTGCACAGTGAATTTCTGTATTTTTTCCAGTGTGTGTGTGTGAGTGTAGTTGGGGAATTTTTAAAAAGGGAACTTTCATATTTTAATCGGCGTGTTAATGCTTTGCGTTGTCACTAATTAAGTCTTGTTTTATTATAAACTGATAATTTTGTTGTTTATTAAAGAAAGCTGGATGGTGTATTTTGTTCTGGGATTAAAAAAATAGAGTATATGATTAGCTGTATCGGTAACTAAGTAAACATTTAAATAGATGTTGTGTCATGTGCAGAAGTGAAACTAGAAAAGACAGTGCACTCCTTCCACTTCGGTTCTAACAATGAAAACAAGGACTGCAGGGTGGATGAGCAAACTGACTATGGCATCATGGTGCAAGATGCCTTTCAAGTTGGGGGAGTGAAAAGGAACGTGGTAGTGAAGCACATATTATACTCAAAAGGATAGATACTGTTCTCTGCAGCTACGACCAGGACTTGCAAAGGTTGTGTTACCCATCCAGTGCCAGGGTTAAGGACATCACCTAGTGGCTGGCGATAAGCTTGAAGTTGCCGGTGGGGGGGGTGGGGAGGGGGAGCAGGGGTGGTGGGCGGGGGTGGATTCAGTTGTCGTAGTCCATGTAGGAACCAACAACATAGGTAGAACTAGGAATGCTTTTCTGCTGAGAGAGTTTGAGGAGTTAGGGTCCAAATTAAAGCGCAGAACTTCAAAGGTAATAATTTCTGGATTGTTACCTCAGCCATGCGCCAGTTGGCATAAAGTCAAGCAGATTAGAGAATTAAACACGTGGTTCAAAGAGTGGTGTGGGAAGAAGGGGCTCCAATTCATGGGGCACTGGCACCAGTACTCAGAAAAGAGGGAGCTGTTCCGTTGGGATGGGCTCCACTTAAACTGGGCTGGGACCAGTGTTCTGGCAAATTGTATAACTGGAGCTGTGGATAGGGCTTTAAACTAAAAGATTTGGTCGGGGGAGTGGGTTCAAGTGAAGGGAAATTTTGAAATCTAAAAAGTCGGGACAACAGAGCAGTGTAATCTTGGTAAAGACAAGCAGAATGGGACAGGTAGGGACAGACAGTTTAATGGTTATAGTGCATCAGCAAATAAGGTCCATGCAAAGAATAGTAGTAACAAAAAATCAAAGACGCTTTATCTGAATGCGTGAAGCATTCGCAATAAGATAGACGAACTAGTAGCACAAATAGAGATAAATGGTTTAGATCTAATCACCAGTGCAAAGACATGGTTACAAGGTGACCAAGGTTGGGAGATAAATATTCCAGGGCACACAAAATTTTGAAAAGACAGACAGAATGTAAAAGGAGGAGCAGTAGTCCTGACAGTAAAGGATGACATAAGGATAGCAGTAAGAAAGGATCTTGGGTGAAGATTAGAAATAGGAAGTGTCAGATAATGCTGGAGAGAGTAGTTTATAGGCCCCTAAGTAGTTATACTGTTGGACAGAGCATTAAGCAGAAAATAATTAGAGCTTGTAACAAAGGCCATGTAATAATTGCAGGGGACTTTAATCTTCATAATCAAATGGGCAAAGGTGGTCTGAAAGATGAGTTTGTAGAATGCTTTCATGACAGTTTCCTGGAACAATACATTGTGGCATCAACTAGGGATAGAGCTATTTCAGATCTAATATTGTACAATGAGGCAGGTTAAATTAGTAATCTCATAGTAAAAGATCTGCTGGGAAAACATGATCATAATACAATGGAATTCCATTTTAAGTTTGAAAGTGACATACTGCAGTCACAAACATAAACCTTAAACTTAAACAAAGCCAATTACATAGGTGTGAGGGCAGGGCTAGCTAAGGCTGATTGGCTATATAGACTAAAACGTAAGGCGATAAACAACAGTGGGAAACATGTAAAATGACAATACAAATTGTTCAACAAAAATACATTCCATTAAAAACATAAACTCAGCAATACAGATTGATCCCTGTCTTACTAGCGAAGTTAAGTATAGTATTAGATCAAAAGAAGAGGCTTATAATGTTGCAAACAATAGTAGTATGGCTAAGGTTTTGGGGGTGTTTTAGAAACCAGCAAAGGGTGACCAAAGGGTTGATGAAAAGGGAAAAAATAGAATGAGAGTAAACTAGCCAGGAATATAAAAACAGTTTGAACCAGAACCCATCTGGTTCACTAATTTCCTTTAGGGAAGGAAATCTGCGATCCTTACCTGGTCTGACCTGCATGTGATTCCAAATTCACAGCAATGTGGGTGACTCTTAAATGCCCTCTGAAATGGCCTAACAAGCCATTCAGTTGCATCAAATCACTACGAAGTCTAAGGAAAGGAATTAAACCGGACAGACCTAGGGACTGGAAACGACAACGGCAAACCCAGCCCTGTCGGCTCTGCAAAGTCTTCCTTACTAACATCTAGGGGTTTGTGCCAAAATTGGGAGAGCTGTCCCACAGACTAGTCAAGCAACACCCATACTCACGGAATCATACCTTATAGACAACGTCCCAGACGCCATCACCACCATCCCTGGGCACGTCCTGTCCTACCGGCAGGACAGACCCAGCAGAGGTAGTGACACAGTGGTATACATTCGGGAGGGAGTTGCCCTGGGAGTCCTCAACAGTGACACCAGACCCCATGAAGTCTCATGGTATCAGCTCAAACATAGACAAGATAACATCCTGCTGATTACTACCTACCGCCCCACCGTGGCTGATGAATCAGTGCTTCTCCATGTTGAACACCAATTAGAAGAAGCACAGAGGGTAGCAAGGGCTCAGAATGTACTCTGGGTGGGTAACTTCAAGGTCCATCACCAAGAGTGGCTCGGTAGCACCACTACTGACTGAGCTGGCCGAGTCCTAAAGGACATAGCTGCTAGACTGGGTTTGCGGCAGGTGGTGAGGGAACCAAGAGGGAAAAACTTACTTAACCTTATCCTCACCAATCTATCTGTCGCAGATGCATCTGCCCATGACAGTATTAGTAGGACTGACCACCGCACAGTCCTTGTGGAGACAAAGTCCCGTCTTCACATTGAGGATATCCACCATCATGTGTGGCACTACCACTGTGCTAAATGGGATAGATTTCGAACAGATCTAGCAATGTAAAACTGGGCATCCATGAGGGGCTGAGGAGCAGCAGAAAAATTCTGTTCAACCACAATCTGTAACCACATGGGCAGCGGGACCAACCCTGGTTCAATGAAGTGTACAGAACGACATAGGAGCAGCACCAGGCATACCTAAAAATGAGGTGTCAGTCTGGTGAAGGTACAACACAGGACTACTTGCATGCCAAACAGCAGAAACAGCATGTGATAGACATGGCTAAGCGATCTTACAACCAAATGATCAGATCTAGGCTCTGCAGTCCTGCCACATCCAGTCCTGAATGGTGGTGGACAATTAAATAACTAACAGGAGGAGAAGGCGCCACAAATATCCCCATCCTCAATGATGGGGGAGCCCAGCACATCAGTGCAAAAGACAAGGCTGAAGCATTTGTATCCATCTTCAAATAGAAGTGCCGAGTGGCCATCTTGGCCTCCTCCTGAGGTCCCGAGTATTACAGATGCCAGTCTTTGGCCAATTCGATTCACTCTATGTGTTGTCAAGAAACAGCTGAAGGCATTGGATACTACAAAACCTATGGGCTTTGACAACATTTCAGCAATAATACTGAAGACTTGTGCTCCAGAACTGGCTGCGCCCCTAGCCAAGCTGTTCCAGTATAGCTATAACAATGGCATCTACCCAGCAATGTGGAGAATTGCCCAGGTATGTCCTCTGCACAAAAAGCAGGACAAATCCAACCCAGCCAATTACTGCCCTATCAGTCTACTCTTGATGGATAAAAGAGCTGAACTCCAGAGGTGAGGTGAGAGTGACTGCCCTTGACAACAAGGTAGCATTTGACCAAGTGTGACATCAAGGAGCCCTCGCAAAACTGGAGTCAATGGGAATTGGAGGAAAACTCTCCGCTGGCTGGAGTCATACCTATCACAAAGGAAGATGGTTGTGGTTGTTGAAGGTCAATCGTCTCAGTCCCAGGACATCACTGCAGGAGTTCCTCAGGGTAGTGTCTTAGGCCCAACCATGTTCAGCTGCTTCATCAATGACCTTCCCTCCATCATAAGGTCAGAAGTTGGGATGTTCGCTGACGATTGCACAATGTTCAGCACCTCTCGTGACTCCTCAGATACTGAAGCAGCCCGTGTCCAGATGTAGCAAGACCTGGACAACATCCAGGCTTAGGCTGACAAGTGGCAAGTAACATTCGCGCCACACAAGTGTCAGGCAATGACCATCTCAAAAAGAGAATCTAACCATCTCCCCTTGACGTTCAATGGCATTACCATTGCTGAATTCCCCACTATCAACATCCGGGGGGCTACCATTGACGAGAAACCGAACTGGACCAGCCATATAATTCCTGTGACTACAAGAGCAGGTCAGAGGCTAGGAATTCTGTGGCGGCTAACTCACCTCCTGACTCCCCATTGCCTGTCAATCATCTACAAGGCTCAAGTCAGGAGTGTGATGGAATACTCTCCACTTGCCTGGACAGGTGCAGCGCCAACAACACTCAAGAAGCTTGACACCATCCAGGACAAAGCTGCCTGCTTCATTGGGACCCCATCCACCACCTTCAACATTCACTCCCTTCACTACCGTGCACAGTGGCAGCAGTCTGTACCATCTACAAGATGCCCTGCAGGAACTCACCAAGGCTCCTTCGACAGCACCTTCCAAACCTGCAACTTCTACCACATAGAAGGACAAAGGCAGCAGAAGCATGGGAAAACCATCACCTGCAAGTTTCCCTCCAAGCCACACATCATCCTGACTTAGCACTATATAGCTGTTCCTTCACTGTCGCTAGGTCAAAATCCTGGAACTCCTTTCCTAACAGCACTCTTGGTGTACCTATACTCCAAGGACTGCAACAGTTCAAGAAGGCAGCTCACCACCACTTTCTCAAGGGCAATTAGGGTTGGGCAATAAATGCTGTCCTAGCCAGTGACACCCACACCCCATGAACGAATAAAAAAAGAGGTTTTAGAAGTACATAAAATGGAGGAGAGTAGCTAAAGTAAATGCTGGTCCCTTAGAGGCAGAGACAGGAAAAATTATCACGGGGAATGAGGATATGGCAGGGACATTGAACAAATATTTTGGCCGGGTTTTTATCTGCTCAACAGGGGTCTCGACCTCTGGCAAAAGCATGACCGAGAATCCTGTGTCACCCCTTCTGTGGGAGACTGCCGAATCAAGTTCAAAACAGGCACTTAACTAGATTCCTCATGATCAAGGACCCCTCTGAGAGCTGCCGGCAAATCAGATGTATTACTCCAGTGGCAGTGGCTGCTGCCGGTGAAGCACTCAGCAAGGCCCAGGAGTGGCACTGGACACAAGCCACAGGTAGGTCAGGGTGGGAGGATTCTCACCGGGTGGGGGTCGCAGGGAAGGGGTGTGTAGGGGAATCAACAACAAGGAAAGGTGTGTGGGTCTCAGCAGGTCTCCCCCTTCCCGATGCTGGGAGCCTTGTTCAGGCACTATGTGTCTTTTAATGAGGGAAACTCATCCCCCAACCCCGGATCTAGCAAGCAACCTGCACATTTTTTCTTTCCATGCTCCCCATGCAGTGACAGGCCCGCCCGCCGCTTGGCTAACTGTGGCAGTGGCGGAATGAGACCCTTAATTGAAAGCTAGTCTCAGAAGTGGTGCCATGAAACTCTCTTCGATTGTCGTAAAAACACATCTGGTTCACTAATGTCCTTTAGGGAAGGAAATGCTGCTGTCCTTACCTGGTCTGGCCTACATGTGACTCCAGACCCACAGCAATGTGGCTGACTCTTAACTGCCCTCTGAAATGGCCTCGCAAGCCACTCAGTTGTCAAGGGCAATTAGGGATGGGCAACAAATGCTGGCCTCACCAGCAACGCCCAATTCCCATAAAAGAATTTTTTTAAAAATTACCCACTTAAGGGCCTCAATTGGTAGCGGGATGGGAAGGCTGTGAACGGCCTTCCCACCATGGATTTAATTTCGGTGGAGGCGGGAAGGTGACAGGATCCCCTTACCTGCCACTATCCCACCCAATTACATGCTCTCCCTGCCTCCAAACCCGCCATTGTGGGGGGGGGGGGGGGGGTGTGGGGGGGGGGAAGAGCATAAAATTCCCACCTTTGTGTCTGTCTTCATTGTAGAAGACACAAATTACATACAGAAATAAAGGGTAACCAAGGGGCTAATAAGAGTGAGGATCGTAAAGTAATTAATATCAGCAAAGAAAAGGTATTGGAAAAACGTAAAGGACGAAAAGCCGACAAATCCCCAGGACCTGATGGCCTATATCCTCGGGTTATAAAAGAGGTGGCTGCAGAGATAGTGGATGCACTGGCTATGATTTTCCAAAATTCCCTAGATTCTAGAATGGTCCCAGCTGATTGGAAGTTAGCAAATGTAACACCATTATTCAAGAAAGGAGGGAGACAGAAAATAGGAAACTACAGGCCAGTTATTCTCACATTAGTCATCGAGATAATGCTGGAATCTATTATTAAGGAGGTCTTAACAATGCACTTAGAAAAGCATAGTATGATTAGACAAAGTCAACATAGTTTTATGAAATGGAAATCATATTTGATAGATTTATTAGAGCTTTTTGTGGATGTAACTAGGACCGTAAAGGGGAACCAGTAGATGTAGTATACTTGGATTTCCAAAAGGCATTGGATAAAATGTCACACAAAAGGTTAATACACAAGATAAGGGCACATGAATTTGGGGGTAATATATTAGCATGGATAGAGGATTAGTTAGTGGACAGGAAACAGAGAGAAGGGATAAACAGGGCATTTTTAAGTTGGCAGGCTGTAACTAGTGGAGTGCCGCAAGGATCAGTTCTGGGGCCTCAGCTATTTACAATCTATATAAAGAATTAAACAAAGAGACCAAGAGTAATGTATCCACATTTGGTGATGATACAATGCTAGGTGGGGACATAAGCTGTGAGGAGGACACAAAGGGGCTGCAAAGAGATCTAGACAGGTTAAGTGAGTGGGCAACAAGTTGGCAGGTGGAGTATAATGTGGGGAAGTGTGAGGTTATTCACTTTGGTGGCAAGAATAGAAAAGCAGAATATTTCTTAAAAGGCGTGAAACTTGTAAATATTGATATTCAGAGGGACTTCAGTGTACTCATACAAAAAACACAGAAAGTTAGCATACGGGTACAGCAAGCAATTAGGAAGGCAAATGGTATGTTGGCCTTTATTGCAAGCGGATTGGAGTACAAGAATATGGACATTTTGCTACAATTGTACAGGGTTTGGTGAGACCACACCTGGAGTACTGTGCACAATTTTGGTCTCCATATCTACGGAAGAATTTACTTGCTTTAAAGGCGAAGGCTCACTAGATTGGTTCCTGGGATGATAGGGTTGTCCTATGATGAGAAGCTGAGTAAATTGGGGTTATCCTCTCAGGAGTTTGGAAGGATGTGAGGTGATCTCATTGAAACATAAAAGGGGCTTGACGGGATACACACTGAAAAGTTGTTTCCCTGAGCTGGGGAAGTTAGAACACGGGGTACAGTCTCAGGATAACAGGCCAATCATTTAGACTGAGATGAACAGAAATTTCTTCACTCAAAGAGTTGTGAATCTTTGGAATTCTCTACCCCAGAGGGTTCGGATGCTCCATCGTTGAATATATTTAAGGCTGAGATAGGCAGATTTTTGGTCATTCAGGGAATCAAGGGATGTGGGGAGTAAGCAGGAAAGTGGATTTGAGGCAGATGATCAGCCATGATCCTACTGAATGGCAGTGTGCCATGCCATTAAAGATGAAAGATTTTTTAAATTCTAAATTACAGACCATCCAAAATGCAGGAATTCTATTTTTGTTTACCTATCTGCCATAAAATTTTCATGCAATTCATTGCTTAAAATTGTCACCTGAAATTATTGGGCATTCAGAGACAGATGGACAGGACAACTTAATCTTAAATCAGATATTGATAATGTTAGATAGGATAGACTATGGCAGGAATAAAGTGCAACAGCAGTTGAACATAAACTCAAATTTGTGGGGCCATTTTCCACTTGTGCGAAGTCACCATTAAGTTTGATACTATGTGCAATATCATGAATTGTTATTTTGTTTTACATTCTTTGAACTGCAGAACACAGAAGCTATGGGAGCAAAATTCTGTAGTCCCCAAAAATGGGCATAAGAATTGTGATATGGGATTAATCCACATCTGTTCCATCTGATAAAAGCAGTACACAAACTTTGTGCTGCCTGCACAATTAAATGATCTCTGCATGCAGTCCATCACTAAACATGCTGCTGAGTGGCTGCAGACCACAGCAAGGGTGCCAAGTTCATGCGAGGGTAGCACCAATTATAGCTAGCCTGCACTGCTGAAAGACAGTCTGCACCCCTTAAAGGGGAGGTGCATTCTGGCTGCAGCAGGTGGTGGATGTGGTTGGGGAAGAGTGTCTAACCTGCAGGAAAAGTGAGTATGACGCAACAGGGCAGAGAGTGTGCTCCCAGATTCTCTAATAGTGCACTGGAAGTCTTGGTGGAGGAGATGGAGAGTTCCTCTATCCACAGGAGGCCAAGAGGCCCTCCAGACAAACTTTCACAAGACAGTGAGAGCAGGTAATTAATGGAAACAGTGTAGCTCCAAAGATCTGGATGCAGTGCAGAAAGGAGTTTAATGAGCTCACGTGAGTGGTGAAGGTCAGTGAATTCATCCTCAAATGCCATATCCTTACCCAACTCATCTCGACCCCATCACTCACCTACCAACAATCTCTATCAACCACAGATTCATAGCTTCACCTCAGTCTTGTACTACTGCAAGCCCCACACCTACATAGCATCATAGAATGGTTACAACATAGTAGGAGGTCATTCAGCCCGTTGTGTCTGTGCTGGTTCCCAGCAAGAACAACTCAGCTAGCCCCACTCCCATGCCTTTTCCTCATAGCCCTGCAAATGTTTTCTCTGCAGATGCTTATCCAATTCCCTTTTGAAAGACACAATTGAATCTGCCTTCACCACACTCTCAGGCAGTGCTTTCCAGATTCTAGCCACTCATTGTGTAAAAAAGTTTTTCCTCATGTCGTCTTTGGTTCTTTTGCCATTCATCTTATATCGCTGTTTTCTCGTTCCAGACCCTTCCGCCAATGGGAACAGTTTGTCTCTATCTATCCTCTATAGACCCCTCATGGTTTTGAACACCTCTATCAAATCTCCTCTCAACCTTCTCTTTCCTAAGGAGAAAAGCTCCAGCTTCCTAAATCTATCCATGTAACTGAAGTCCCTCATCCCTGGAATCACTCTCATAAATCTTTTCTGCACCCTCTTTAATGCCTTCACATCCTTCCGAAAGAGTGGTGCCCAGAATTAGATGCAATACTCCAGTTGAGGCTAAGCCAGTTTTGTTTAAAGGCTCACCATAGCTTGCTTGCTTTTGTACTCTATGCCTCTTTTTATCATCTCACAGCTTTCACACACTGCCAGCCATTCCACCATGATAACCATGTCAGGCCAACCACACTGGACCACACTCACTGATCCAGTTCTCTCTTGCAGGAGAAGGTAGCACACAACTGCAGGCAGGGGGGACAGGCTTAACTGTATGTCCTTAGACCCTTGGAGAAACCGGTGCTCCCCATCATTGGAGCAGCCATGACTGAGATTGAGGCCAGTGATGAGGCTGAAACCTTTAAAAATGATGGTATGCTCGTATCTAATCCTGCATCCCACTTCCCTCTCATCCCACAATCCCTTCTGATATACAAGCTGCAGATGGTTTGAGACTTTACCTGTTCCATCCCTCGGTCCCCCACTCCCCCCAACCCCGGCTATCACAATCCTACCATTGTGCTTTTCTGCTTTCAGATACCCAAGAACTGCAACCTGGCAAGGCAGTGGTGCAGGAGCAAGAAGTGGCAAAGAAACAAAAGACTGATGATGAAGAAACACTATGTCTCGCTCTGACACTCAAAGCCACCAGTTCGGATACTGACACTGCGTGCACATTAGAGGGTAACTTGGAGGTGGGATCTGCACGTGGTGGGCTCGATTTAGTGTTCCCATCGCAGCTTCCGGCGGCATACCCGGAAGTGGGCGCCGTCGCTGCTCGACGCCTAAGGTGTGAGGGCAGCCTGTAAAGTTGTGACACCTGGGACTGTCAAAATATGTAGGCATCGTGGCTGCTTCCAGGGAAGCAACACACACCTGCAGGAAACGCTTTCGGTGGTAGCAGACGAGTTGAATGTTGATGGAATGTAAGCCTTTCCTGTTGATGAAGGTGGCTGGTTGCTCTGTTGGAGCCTTGATGGCCACACACGTACATTCTATCATACCTTGCACCCAGAGGTAATCCAGCGATGGCCCCTAATCCATTGGCCCTCTCGGCCTGACTAGCACACATTGTCATCGGCCCTCTTGACCAGGACACTGGTCACCTCCTTGATGCAGCGGTGGGCTGCAGCCTGGGAGACCCCACACATGTCCCCAGTGGATCCTTGGAAATTTCCAGGTGCATTTATGTTAAGTGCCACTGTGACCTTCAGGGCCACTGGCAAAGGGCGACCACTGAATATGGTGGTCACCGAATTTGGACAGAACAGAAAAACTATTAAAAACAAAGAATGACTAGAAGATTAATAAGGAGGGAAAAATAGAGTATGAGAGAAAGCTAGCTAGAAATATAAAAACAGATAGTAAGAGTTACTATAGATATTTAAAGAAGAAAAGAGTTAACAAAGAGAGCACTGGTCCTATAGAAAGTGAGTCTGCGGATTAATAATGGAAAACAAGGAGATAGCAGATGAATTGAACAGGTACTTTGCATCGGTCTTCACTATGGAGGATACAAGTAACATTCCAGAAATAAATAGTCGTTTGGTAGTACAGAACTGCCATGGAGAATGCATCAGTTTCCGGTGACTGACAGTTAACTGCCAAGCTTTGTTTGACTCTGATTGGTCAAGGCATTGCCCTGAGGAATGAACCAGCGAATGGCTGTCACTTATTTTGTTTAGCTGAAACAGGCGTAATGTGTGTACACGTTCTTTCTGTCTGCAAAGAAAAGGGCCCTGTGTATTAATATATGTAGCTTCTAGTACATGCAAATGTGCCACACTGCGAGCCCTACTGACAATTTTAAATTGGTTCTTAGCGTAATTCTTAGCAGACTGAGGATTATTTAGCAAACGTTGTCCAATCGCGGAATCACAACTAATGTTGGACACTGTTTTGAGTTTTGCAAGCACAGGCTGGTTGGGTACAGTCTGTACCTTGTCTGTGACGAAAAGTGGAAGGGACATGATGTTTGATAAGATCCGCCAGTCTTTGGGACATGCAGCCTATATACCTAGCATCACACCGGAATTGAAATTCATATATCACATTATTCATTTGTGTGATAGGCAGGACGTCTTTTTGGCTTGACTGCAGCATCCTGCTAGTGGCAAACACCACACGTGTTGCTACTGCATAGTAGTAGTGTGAAACAGTTAGCTTCACCTGTTGCTCAAATTTTTGGGATACATTACCCTTCCAGGGTAATTTGAGATAGATTGGGCACTTTTCAGGGCTGAAAATTTCAGCCTGGGGCCCGTTCATAAGTCATAATAAGTGACAGCCATTCGCTGGTTAATTCCTCAGGGCAATGCCTTGACCAATCAGAGTCAAACTGCCTGGTTTATATTCCAAACAAAGCTTGGTAGTTAACTGTCAGTCACCGCAAACTGGCGCATTCTTCATGGCAACGCCTCTACCAATCAGAGTTCACTTGTCAACCAATCAGCACTCTCTTCTCATACAGTATAAAGTTGTTGTTTTCCCTTACATTGGTATTCTTGCGGTTTGTCCTGATGAGTGCAAGACGAAAAGCTTCGATAACATGTCTTTATTTTCAGCAAATCCCAGAAATAACTGTAAATCAGGAAATGGAAGGGAGGGAGGAACTCAAGAAAATTACAATCACCAGGGAAGTGGTACTGAGGCGGGCTGACAAGTCCCCGGATCCTGATGGACTTCATCCTAGGGTCTTAAAAGAAGTGGCTAGTGAGATAGTTGAAGCATTGGTTTTAATTTTCCAAAATTCCCTAGATTCGGGGAAGGTTCCATTAGATGGGAAAATACCGAATATAACTCCTTTATTCAGAAAGGGAGAGTTGCTTTAACATCTGTCATAGGGAAAATTTTAGAAGCTATTATTAAAGACGTTATAGTACGGCACTTAGAAAAATTGGAGTTCTTGAAGAAGTTTAAAAAAAAACATATTATCTAAATGGTGAGAGATTGCAGAGCTCTGAGATGCAGAGGGATCTGGGTGTCCTAGTGCATGAATCACAAAAGGTTATTATACAGGTACAGCAAGTAATTAGGAAAGATAATAGAATGTTATTGTTTATTGCAAGGGGAATTGAATACAAAAGTAGGGAGGTCATATTTCAGTTATACAGGGTATTTGTGAGACCACATCTGGAGCACTGTGTACAATATTAGTCTCCTTATTTAAGGAAGGATGTAAATGCATTGGAAGCAGTAGAGAGAAGGTTTACTAGACTAATACCTAGAACGGGCAGCTTGTCCTATGAGGAAAGGCTGGACAGGCTAGGCTTGTATCCACTGGAGTTTAAAAGAGTAAGAGGTAACTTGATTGAAACATACAAGATCCTGAGAGGTCTTAAGAGGGTGGATGTGGAAAGGATGTTTCCTCTTGTGGGAGAATCTAGAACTACAGGTCATTGTTTAAAAATAAGGGGTCGCCCATTTAAGACAGAGATGAGGAGAAATCTTTCCTCTCAGAGGGTCATGAGTCTTTGGAAGTCTCTTCCTCAAAAGGCAGTGAAAGCAGTCTTTGAATATTTTTAAGACAGAGGTAGATAGATTCTTGATAAGCAAGGGGGTGAAAAGTTATCGGGGGTAGGCAGGAATGTGAAGTTGAGGTTACAATCAGATCAGCCATGATCTTGTTGAATGGCGGAGCAGGCTCGAGGGGCCGAGTGGCCTACTCAATCTCCTAATTTGTATGCTCGTATGAATCCCATAGGTTGTAAACTGTTTTGCAACATGGTGCATAAGTCAATGACAGATTCCCTGGAGAGCCGCAGTCTTCGCTGACACTGCTACTCGGCCATTTGGAGGTAGCTGAGTTGAGTCTGGTACGCTCTCTGGGGCAGGTATGCCCTTCCTGGCTTGGCTGGCTGCTCTTGTTCTCGTCGTGGAGCTTCACGGGCAGGTGCAGCTACCTCCTGGCCCTCCCTCCGTCGGAGACACTGCATCACGCCATGGGGGTCCATAAAGACAGGGTATATGAGACCCATGCCAGGTGATCAGATGATCAGTAGGCCTCCAGAGTGCTGTCCTTGCAGAGACGAAGTTGCCGTGGCATCTTTGCCTTTGCTACTCCTCTCAGCTTATGTGCTGATGGCCCTCAGTGCATACCCTCTCTCCTGATAGTATAGCCACCCGGCCCTTTCAACCGGCTGTATGGCAACCCATGCAGATGACCCAATAGTGTGGCTTACCCACCTGAAACCAAGCCCACCCGGTACTACCACCCAAGACCAAGCCCACCTGTTACTGCCACCTAAGATCAAGCCCACCTGGCACTGCCACCAGAAATCATGCCCACCTGGCACTGCCACCCAACAGCAAGCTCACCTATGCAGAGTGCACAGCACTGCAGGCCGACAATAGCCTCCACTCCCCCCTCATCCCCTATGCAGGGCTGCTTAGGGCTGCCTTCCCGTCGTGGCAATCTCTGCTCCAGCAGATTACTAGGATTACTGAGGCATCACCCTGGGGGAGTGGCAGTGTCTCCGTGGAGCATGAACCTACTGTTCCTTCTCAGGATAACAGCATTCCTGCTCCCAGCACTTTGCAGTACCCTTGCTGTTGCCTCTCAGCCAGCCAGTTCAGAATGCTGCCAAACATGCTGAGGTAATGCAGTCCTAGGCCTGGCGCTCTCAAGTCCCAGAGCTGCTTGAGGGCATTCGGCAAAGCAATCTTCACCAAGCTGGTCATGCATTACAAACAGAAATTAAAGGTAACATTGCCCTGCACTATAGGAAGCCCCTGCTAACGATCTCATCAAAATGGCATCTGGAGCTTCAGAAGTATGCATGTGCAACGCAGATGCCATTTTGGTCCTGGAACAGCACCGTTAGTGCCAAAAATACAAAAACTGCACATCTAAATTTTGCACCCTTGTTTTCCTCTTTCCCCCAGCACAGAGCCTGATTGGAGCCTCACTGAATTTGAATAAATAATACACACTGCCTTTAACCTAGATGTAGGCCCAACCACCTTCAGCTGCTTCATCAATGACCCTCCCTCCATCATAAGGTCAAAAATGGGGATGTTCGCTGATGATTGCACAATGTTCAGCACCATTCGCAACTTCTCAGATAGTGAAGCAGTCTGTGTCCAGATGCAGCAAGACCTAGACAAACCCAGGCTTGGGCTTATAAGTGGCAAGTAACATTCACACCACACAAGTGTCAGGCAATGACCATCTCAAACAAGAGAGAATCAAACCATCTCCCCTTGATGTTCAATGGCATTACCATCGCTGAATCCCCCACTATCAACATCCTGGGGTCACCATTATACAGAAACTGAACTGGAACAGCCACATAAATACTGTGGCAACAAGAGCAGGTCAGAGGTTGGGAATTTTGAAGAGAGAAGAGTGATTAGTATTTTAAACTTAAATAAGGGCAACTATGTGGGCATGATAGCTGAGCTAGCTGAAGTGAACTGGGTTACTAGGCTAGGAGATAGATCAATAGAGAAGCAGTGGCAGACATTTAAGGGGATATTTCAGAATGCTCAGGATAAGTATATTCCTACTATAAAGAAAAATTCTTAGGGGAGGACCTACCATCCGTGGTTAACTAAAGACATTAAGGAAAGCATCAAACTTAAGGAAAAAGCATATAATTGTGCAAACATGAGTGACAGGTCAAATGATTGGTCAGAATATAAAGAACGGCAGAGAATGACTAAAAGGTTAATCAGGAGAAAGAAATTAGAGTATGAGAGGAAGCTAGCTAGTAATGTAAAAACGGATAGCAAGAGTTTCTATAGCTATTTAAAAAGGAAAAGAGTAAGTAAAGTAAGTGTTGGTCCTCTAGAGAGTGAGAATGGGGAGTAAATAGTAGATAATAAGGAAATGGCAGATGAAATGAACAAATATTTTTCTTCTCTCTTCACTATAGCGGATACAAAAAACATTCCAGTAATAGCTGTAAATCAGGAGGTGGAAGGAAGAGAGGAACTTGGTAAAATTACAATCACCAGGGAAACAGCACTGACCAAACTGATGGAGCTGCGGGCTGACAAGTCCCCCGGGTCCTGATGGGCTTCATCCTCGGGTCTTAAAAGAGGTGGCTAAAGAGGTAGTAGTAGTGTTGGTGTTCATTTTTCAAAATTGCTAGATTCAGGAAAGGTTCCATCAGATTGGAAAATAGCAAATGTAACCCTGCTTTTCAAGTTGGGGTGGGGGGGGGGGGGGGGGGGCGCGCAGAAAACAGGTAACTATAGGCCAGTCAGCTTGACGGCTGTCGTGGGGAAGGTGTTAGAATCATTCATTAAAGAGGCTATAGCTGGGCACTTGGAAAAACTCAAAGTAATTGGGAATAGTCAGCATCGCTTTGTGGAAGGGTGATCGTGTTTAGCTAATTTATTGGAGTTCTCTGAAGGGGTAACATGTGCTGTGGATAAAGGGGAGCCCGTTGACATACTGAACTTGGATTTCCAGAAGGTATTTGACAAGGTGCCACATTAAAGGTTATTGCGCAAAGTAGGAGCTCATGGTGTAGGTGGTAACATATTAGTATGGATAGAATCTGCTCTGATGATGCTACCTTCCATGACGGTGCTTCTGGTATGACCTCCTTTTTCTTCAACCGAGAATTCCCCCCCACTGTTGTTGACAGGGCCCTCAACCGTGTCCGGCCCATTTCCCGTACCTCTGACCTCAACCTCCCTCCCAGAACCCTGACAGGGTTCCCCTTGTCCTCACTTTCCACCCCATCAGCCTCCATATCCAAAGGAGCATCCTCCGCCATTTCCGCCACCTCCAGCGTGATGCCACTACCAAACGCATCTTCCCCTCCCTTCCCCTGTCAGCATTCTAAAGGGATCGTTCCCTCCGCGACACCCTGGTCCACTCCTCCACTACCCCCACCACCTCATCCCCTTCCCATGGCACCTTCCCCTGCAATCGCAGGAGGTGTAATACCCATTTACCTCCTCTCTCCTCACTATCCCAGGCCCCAAACACTCCTTTCAAGTGAAGCAGCGATTTACTTGTACTTCTTTCAATGTAGTATACTGTATTCGCTGCTCACAATGTGGTCTCCTCTACATTGGGGAGACCAAGCGCAGACTGGGTGACCGCTTTGCGGAACATCTCCGCTCAGTCCGCAAGCAGGACCCTGAGCTTCCGGTTGCTTGCCATTTCAACACTCCCCCCTGCTCTCATGCTCACATCTCTGTCCTGGGATTGCTGCAGTGTTCCAGTGAACATCAACGCAAGCTCGAGGAACAGCATCTCATCTACCGATTAGGCACACTACAGCCTGCCGGACTGAACATTGAGTTCAATAATTTCAAAGCATGACAGCCCCCCATTTTACTTTCATTTTTAGTTGTTTTTTCTTTTTCACATTTTTTACAACCTTTTTTTGTATTTATTTCATTTCATCTTAGTTTGTTCAGTTTGCTTACCCACTATTTTTTTTCATGTTTGCACTTGCCTCTGTTCAATATTCAGTCCGTTAACACCTTTTCTGTACTAATGCTTTGTCTTTCAACACACCATTAACATATTGTTTGCCTTTGCTCCATGACCTTTTGGTCAGCTATGTGGCCTTGTCCAATCTACACCTTCTCCTTTGTTATCTCTTGCCCCACCCCTGCCTCACTTGCTTATAACCTTTGACATTTCTAATATTTGCCAGTTCCGAAGAAGGGTCACTGACCTGAAAAGTTAACTCTGCTTCTCTTTCCACAGATGCTGCCAGACCTGCTGAGTGGTTCCAGCATTTCTTGTTTTTATTTTAGATTTCCAGCATCCGCAGTATTTTGCTTTTATTATAGTATGGATAGAAGATTGGCTGGCTGGCAGAAAACAGACAGTATGCATAAATGGGTCCTTTTCTGAGTGGCAGGATGTTACGAGTGGAGTCCCGCAGGGGTCTGTGCTGGGGCCTCAACTTTTTACAACTTGCATCAATGACTTGAATGAGGGGAGCGATGGCATGGTAGCTAAATTTGCAGATGACATAAAGACAAGTAGGAAAGTACGTTGTGAAGAGGACACAAGGAGCTTACAGACTGATATAGATAGGTTGAGTGAGTGGGCAAAAATCTGGCAGATGGAGTATATTCTTCCTTGGCAGGAAGAATAAAAAAGCAGAGTATTACTTAAAAGGAGAATGACTGCCGAACTCAGAGGTGCAGAGTGTCACGGACTTGTAATTACTTCTTCTCCTCGGATTAAAAACAGTATGTGTGCCTTTGAGACATTGTTAAAACAGTGCACCTTTAAGGGAGAGAAGGTTTTGGAATTCCTAAGACACAGTGTGCAGCAACTTCATTTTTGTTACCCTGGGCAACAGCAGGAGAGAGAGAGGTCACATGGTAATGTTTCCACTTGGCTGTGTCGGGAACTGGCTGAAACCAGTTATTTCTGAGAGACTTTCCAGCGAAGTGTACTGAAGAGAATAAAGCTGTCTATTTCCTCTCAGCAAAAATTCTACAAGGAGCTACAAGCAAAGTTAATTCCCTAAGTAAAGAAGAAAAGCCTTCTTTTTCAAGAAACTGTTTGTATTGCTGTGCTCATCGTTCAAATAACTGTTTAATGTTTGCTGCAGCCGAAGAGTTGAATGCCTATCTACTTAAGGGCTATTTTCATCAAATCCACATGAAGACTTCAAGTGACCTTTGATTATTTTTCATATTAGAAGACCTCATCCATCAGGAATGTAACCTACAAAAACTTACTTATTTATTCTTAAGAAAGAGCTAATTTTAAAAACTCCACTTTTAAAACCAATTAACTGTTAGTTTTTTTGAATGTATGTGTTTGAATGTGGGAGTTAGGATAAAATAAGTTATAAGGTCTTTAGACATAGGTTTATCTTAATAGTGTTTAAGATTTAGTTTTTTAATTAATAGTTAATTTGTTGTTGTCTAAAGATACCTGGTTTGGTCTGTTCTATTCCAGGCATTACTAGAGTGTTTAATTTGGCTGTTTTCCAATTGGGTGTGAAAGCTTAATAATATGCTGGGACCATGTGGAGTGACGGGACTGAATTGACAGTGAATTGCTCCCGCTGCGGTTGTAACAAAAGGATCTAGGTGTTCTAGTCTAAGAGTCACAAAAAAGTTAGTATGCAGGTACAGCAAGTAATAAAGAAGGCTAATGAAATGAGGAGAATTTTTTTCTCTCAGCAGGTTGTGCGACTTTGGAACTCTGCCTCAGAAGGTGGTGGAGGTGGGGTCATTGAATAATTTTAAGGCGGGGTAGATAGATTCTTGTTAGGCAAGGGAATCAAAGGTTATCCGGGGGGGTGGGGGGGGGGGTAGATGGGAGTGTGGAATTTGAGACACAAACAGATCAGCCATGATCTTATTTGGCACAGCAGGCTTGAGGGGCCAAATGACCTATTTCTGCTCCTAATTCATATGTTCATAATTCTGCAGTGAGTAGCTCACCTCCTAACTTCCCAAAGCATGTCCGCCATCTACAAGGCACAAGTCAGGAGTCTGACGGAATATTCTCCATTTGCCTGGATGAGTGTGGCTCCAACAACATTCAACAAGCTCGACACCATCCAGGACAAAGCAGCCTGCTTGATTGGCACCCCATCCACCACCTTCAAAATCCACTCCCTTCACCACCAATGCACATTGGCAGCAGTGTGTACCATCTACAAGATGAACAGCAGCAACTCACCAAGGCTCCTTCGACAGCACCTTCCAAACCCGTGAACTCCACCGCCTAGAAGGACAAGGGCAGCAGATGCATGGGAACACCACCACCAAGTTCCCCTCCAAGTCATACACCATCCTGACTTGGAACAATATCGCTGTTCCTTCACTGTCATTGGGTCAAAATCCTGGAACTACCTTCCCTTGTACCTACACCATAAGGACTGCAGTGGTTCAAGAAGGCAGCTCACTATCACCTTCTCAAGTACAATTAGGGATGGGCAACAAACGCTGGCTTAGCCAGAGATGCCCACATCTAAATTTAAAAAATGCCCCTATGAACAGGCAGATGCACCAACTGGGGAGGGGAAGAGAAACATGTTCTGAGATGCAAGTCTGAAGGGCCTACAAAAGTGCTGATACCTACCAGCTTTGGGGAACTTTGGTTGCTGTCAGAAACATCAGTCGGATGGTTTTCAGCCTGGATGCTCCTTTGAGCCCACAAAATGTTACCTGTATTGATATTAGGAAGTTGCTCCAAACTAAACGGACTTTTGTAACTAAAATGTTCCACATTAAATAGCACTTTGAGTGAAACTATAACCTCTCCAACTCCTGATATTCATCATTCTCTAATACATAGTAATATTCTGGTAACCAATTTTTGACGGTTACTTAATAAGTTAATTGATTATATCATAATCTTTCATAATTCGATGCATACATTTTAACCATCAACCATACTGTTGGTATTTGCTAACAAAAATATGATATCTAAACACTCTGAAATATATAGCATGGCGCAAAGAGCTAGGCCAGGTTTATAGTGCTATTATTTGGAACTGTTATACTCTTAATTATTCACTGATAAAACATGCATTTGTAGTAAACAATCATATAAAAACAAGTTTGGGTTCCATGCTTTCTTTTCCACTAAATTTTTAATGAATGTAAATTTTACTTATACATAATGCACAAATCCTACTTGTATTCCATATGGATTCAATATAAATTTCATTATTTAGCAACAAAAACTGAATACTGCAAGAATATCAAAGTTTCTTACCAGCATTGTCAAATGTCTTTGAATTCTTAAATATGCCGTTAATTACAAAGTGATGAGAAGTGACACAGAACTCTCCGCAGCCATTCTCATCACTTCCATGGCCCGTGATCACAGCATACAATTCAACCTGAAATATAATTAAAATGTCTGAATGAGTCATTAAAAACCTCCCAAAAAAAGACTGTTCTGTAAAGCAGTTAAATCTTACTGTGCAATACTGGTACACAACGTGTCAACAGATTTATATAAAATTTAAACAAATGGGTAATGTCTCCATTAAAATATGAGACAAAAAGAATTTACAATAAACCTGTTTAGTGTTTATCTGTTAATATCATACAATATGACTTTATTCCCAGAAATACATTTCAAAAAACACTGCATTACACTGACACCCACTCAAGGCACATTAAAATTAGTGCCTGTTTAATTCAGATTGTAGAAAAGTACCATGTGTGCACCAACCCTTGCTTGCAAATGTAATTTTATGCCTGTAATTCTATTTCTCTTCATGATGGAAAATACATTTGCAAAATCCATCACATCTTGAATTTGGCAGCATATATGCAAGACTGGGAGTTAACACATTTCTCTCTACAACATTTTTATATTAATGACATGGGCATATTAATTTGGAAAGAGACACAAAAAATAGATTGTAAATCCTAAAGGTTCTATTCCAGAATGCTAAAGTAGCCACATTGTATGACTTTCCTAGTTTAATAGTTCTATTTGGTAATCTTAGGAGGTAATTTTCCACTTGGGCGAGAACCAGGTTGGTGGTTCATTTGCCCAATTTTAACACCTGGCCAATTTTCATCCTCTTGACATCAAAACAAAATTGGATGGGGTTCTACAGTGTGTGGGTGATACACTCCACCAAACTGCTTTCCAGAAGGCATAGTTGAAAAACACCACCCTGTATTTTATCAGTGGGTTTGAGAGATAGAAAATCGTGGGTAGCACACTTGTGATTACCCATTGGGTCAGGCTCTGCTCCAGTAGTGTAGAATATAAAGAAGGATTAAAGGAATGAATTTTCAGGGTACGTAGAATAACAACTAAGATGTGTCCCAAGTTGTTCTTCTGTTTTGTCTTAAAGGTACCTTAATTCACAGATTAAGTCCATGGAGTTAAATAGTAGAAGAAGCTCTGTGATGAAATTAGGACTTTTAAGTATCGATGGTAGTGTTGTGCTGAAGATACGATTAGGTTTCTTTGTGTTTAAGTCTCTGCCAAGTATTTTTTTATGCTTTGAAGGCGAATTCTGAAAGGAATATATTTTATAGGTCCACATACAGCCTGTTACAAATTATCTTATTTTTAAATTGCTGCAAAATGGAAAACTGTTTAAAATGTAGGGAATCCAGGACTTAGAATATTTTTCAAATGTTTATTTAGTAATCTACTGTATAATTACATGAAATCAGCTTTCAGTGTTGTCATGACTGAGTGGTTAATGACTATGAGCAGTAAGAAATTAACAACTTTGTGTTTTAGGCTTGGCACTGATGTTCTTAAACCACACAGTCCACACCTCTTAATTCAGAATTGCCTCTTATGCTGTTTTATGACTGGATTATTTTAAGGTTTTCTAATCAAAATTACATTGGCCCAATAAAAGGGCCAGCAGACCAGCATCCTCAGCAGTGCCATTGCTAGTAGCAGCCACTACTGTGGCTGTAACACCAGGGAGAAGGCGCCTCAATAGTGGGGTGCCCTTGAAGAGAGGTACGTGTGGTTGGGGGGGGCAGCCGGAGCCAAGCAGGCAGACCCCAGTGATCGAGGGCAGGAAGGTGTTAAGCACGGGCAGTGCCATTGTCATGAGGTCAGCCGTTGCCACCAGAAGGCCCCTCTGTGGACCATGGATTGCCCTTAAAGGAGGGTCCCCTCCCTGGAGCAGCTAACACTACGGCTCTCCTTCCAATGCCTTACCCTGCCATTTTGCCAGCCCATCGCCAATGGGCCAGGAAAATTCAGCCCTTAGAAGCTGCACATCATTAGGATGCAGAAGGCACACATAAATAAATGGCCACAAAGGGAAAGCACTGGGGTAGAACACATGCACACTGTATATAGTAAAGGTTAATAAAATTTGGGTCATCTGGTACTTTAATGTGTCATAACGTTTAATTTGGGTTGGAGCAGAGTAAACAAGTTCTGGAGAAATGTGATATTCATGGGTCTTGAAGTTCAGATACAGATTCAGTAGCAAAGCAAAATTTTTTTTTAAACAGACAGATTGCTGTGTTAAAATGCAGCTACTTCCTATAGTTAACAAGCAGATTCACCTTTAAGAAGAAACCCCAACATAGCTGATTTCAGGGCCTACCATTCAGTACCAATTCCATTATACACTGAGTGACAATAGCATTGTTTAGGTGCTGAGAGCTCATTAATATAAGTGTTGGCCCCTTTATGAGTTTAGTGCTAGTCTGATGCACGTGACCTCAGAGAGCCACCGATGTGCAATGGATGCCAGCATCATGTCTGATTCCCAGTATTGTGGTCACCGGGGCTCAATGTGGATCTGCACTATCGGCGGCAAGCACTGCATTCTCGGCCCAAGTGTCCGTTGATTTTGGAAACTGCCTAATGGCATATGCTGATAGAGAAGAAAATAATTAGAACATGTTTTAAAGAATTTTTGTTAAGGTATTAAATAACAGTAAATATCTATGGAGAGACAGGATAGTACTTTTTATGAAGCATTTCCTTAATTGGTTAGCTCTGTGAAGATCCGTGAGTTAAATCTTGAGTAATTATTGTGAACTGCAGAACTAAAATATACATTATCAAGAAACATTAATCATTAGTTCATAGCACATCTCACATCTTTGCGAAATGTTTAATTGCTCATTATGATTTGGTGGTAATAACAGTTTTGTGTGGGAGTTTAACAGCCTTTGAACTCGGCAACATCGTTGCCGTATCAAAATAAAACAAAACTGGTTAATCTAATCGGCGGGGAGCAATATATTCTCGGCCGCAACATCCATTGATTTTGGAAATGGTGTAATGGCATAGAGAAGAAACCAATCAGGGTATGTCATACAGATTTTTTGTTAAGGTATTAAATAATAGTAAAAATGGTGAAGAGCCAGGCTGGATAATTTTTTAAAAACAAGGAATACCTGGGGTACTAAATATGAAGTAATAGTTAAATTTCTCTAGCTACTCCAGGTTTATCATATTCTTCTTTATAATATTGAGTATTGAAGATTAACAAGAAAGATTGTGGGCAATTTTAAACTTCAGCAGGATTGATAAAACTGGTGGTAGCAGATGAGCATCCTGTTATAGAAACTTCCCCCCACCAACTCTCCTTGGATGGAGTGGTTAATCCATTACCGCTAATTTTATGCCCCCATCAAAGCTGGAAATTAACCATGTGGAAGAGTAGGAAAAGGCAGGAGGTGCAGGAGTCTTTGGGGTGTTTGCCACTCTCAGACTGGTACTCAGCACTGAAGACTGCTGGGAGTGACAACACCTTGAAGGAGAGAAGTCCAGACCATGGCACCAATGGGCAAGGGACAGCACAGCAGGGATAAGCAAAGAGTAGAAATTACATTATTGTAGGAGATTCCATAGTTAGGGGGACCTTTGTTTCAGGATCCCAAGAGTCTGTTGCACCAAGACCTTGATATCTGTGAATACCTCATGGTATTTCCGTAACCGTCATCGTGAGTCCCACATGATGTGTTGCCTCCCTGGTTCCAGGGTAAAGGACATCACGGAGAGTGTGCAGAATACTCTGCAGGGGCAAGGGAGTGAGCCACAAGTTGTGGTACATGTCGGTACCAATGACTTAGAGAGGGCAGGTATTGAGATCCACGGTCACACTTTTAAGAGCGAGGGAGGAAGTTAAAAAGTAGGTCCTTGAAGGTAGCAATCTTTGGATTACTTCATGTTAACGAGAGTAGAAATAGGAAGATAGGGAGGATCAATGCATGGCTTGAAGCATGGTGCAGGAGGGAGGGCTTCAGATTCTTGGGGCATTGGGACCAGTTCTGCGATGCAGCTATTCAAAAGGGATGGGTTGCACCTCAACAAGTCTGGGACCTTTGTTCTTGTGGTGAGGTTCACTTGTGTGGTTGAACAAAAGAACATAAGAAATAGGAGCAGGAGTAGACCATACAGCCCCTCAAGCCTGCTTCTTCATTCAAGATGAACTTGGCTGATCCTCACCCTCAACTCCACTTTCCTCCCCATTCCCATATCCCTTGATTCCCGGAGTGACCAAAAATCTCTCTATCTCAGCCTTAAATATATTCAATGATGGAGCATGCACAAACCTCTGGGGTAGAGAGTTCTAAAGATTCACAACCCACTGAGTGAAGAAATTTCTCCTCATTTCAGTCTTAAATGATCGTCCCTTTATCCTAAGACTATGCCCCTGTGTTCTAGATTCCCCAGCCAGGGAAGACAACCTCTTAATATTTACTCTGTCAATCCCCTTCAGAATCTTCTATGTTTCAATTAGATCACCTCACATTTTTCTAAACTCCAGAGAGTATAGGCCCAATTTACTCAGCCTCTCATCATAGGACAACCCTCTCATTCCAGGAATTAATCTAGTGACTTTTCCCTGTAATTCCTCCAGTGCATGTATATCTTTCCTTAAATATGGAGACCAAAACTGCTAACAGTACTCCAGGTGTGGACTCACCAAAGCCCTGTACAATTGTAGCTGTGACAGTATTATAGATACAATAGGCTTAATTAGGTAGAATTTAGATATAGTTAATATATTATACCTTTTAGAATTAAAGATTGAATAAATGGTCAGTTTTCAAGACTCACTGACATTCCCCTTTAAGAAGGTAGAGTTAAAAAATTTCAAGGTCTCTGTTACAATGGAATATGAAACAGAAACAACTTTTACGTTGGGAAATCCATTTCAGTGTTTTTGTTGCCAGGGACTTGGAGGATAAACATACACATTGAAATATCCTGCATGACATCAGTAAAAGGTGGCCATAAATTTATTTAATTGATGGTAAATGTAGGCAGATTGACCCACAGGCCAGAATTTTACACCACCCCAATGAGCCGGATGGTGGCGGTGGGGGGGGAGGGGGGGGCGGTGGCATAAAATGGAGTGGGAGGCTCCAGGAGGCTTTCCTGGATATCTTGTAGGGCCTCTTCTGACTCTGCAATCAGTGCAGTGTCATCTGCGTATCTCAAGTTGTTAATGTTCATGAGCTCTTATCTTGTGCATTAACCTTTTGTGTGGCACCTTATCGAATGCTTTTGGAAATCCAAGTTTACTACATCTACTGGTTCCCCTTTATCTACCCGACTAGTTACATCCTCAAAGAACTCTTAAAAAATTGTCAAACAGCATTTCCCTTTTGTAAAACCATGTTGACTTTGTCTGATCATACTACGATTTTCCAAGTGCGTTGTTAAAGCTTTCTTAATAAATAGATTCCACATTTTCCCGATGACTGATATGAGGCTAAGTGGTTGGTAGTTTCCTGTTTTCTCTCTCCGTCCTTTGTTAAATAGCGATGTTACATTTGCTACCTTCCAATCTGCTGGGACCATTCCAGAATCTAGGGATTTTTGGAAAATCATAACCAACGCATCCATTATCTCTGTAGCTACCTCTTTTAGAACCCTAGGATTCAGGCCATCAGGTCCTGGGGATTTGTCGGAGTTTAATCTCTCAAGTTTCTCCAATACTTTTTCTCTGCTGATATTAATTACCTTAAATTCCTCATACTTATTAGCCCCTTGGTTACCCTCTATTTCTGTAAGTAAGTTGTGTCTTCTACTGTGAAGACAGACACAAAATATGTGTTCAATGTCTCTGCCATTTCCTCACTCCCCATGATCATTTCTCCTGTCTCTGCCTCTAAGGGACCAATGTTTACTTTAGCTACTCTCCTCCTTATATACTTCTAAAAGCTCTTACAATCTGCTTTTATATTTCTGGCTAGTTTACTCCCATATTCTATTTTTTCCCTCACTATGAACTCTTTGGTGGCCCTTTGCTGTTTTCCTCCTAATCCTCAGGCTTTCTACTATTCATTGGCAGGGTTTAAAATAATTTGGCAGGGGATGGGTATCTGCCATATAGAAGAAGAAAAGAGGAATTGGGTGCATACAGTGAGAGTGTTGGATAGTACTAGAGAAGGAAGCAGTACATATTAGATAGGGGCAGACTAAGAAGAACTACAAGGAATACAAAGACAGGTTTACAATGCATGTATGTAAACACACAAAGCGTGGTGAATAAGTTGGTGAGCTACAACCACAAATAGCCGATTCAGAATATGATGTAGTAGCAATAATGGAAATGTGGCTCAAAATATTGAGGACTGGGCACTTAATATTCAAGGATACAAAGTATTCGGAATATGTAGGGAAGGGAAAAAGGGAGGTGGGGTGGCAGTACTGATTAGGGAAGACATTGTAGTACTGGAAAGAGAGGGGGCAAGGATAGAATCCATTTGAGAATTGAGAAGCAAAAATGGTATGATCACACTACTGGGGGTAATCTAAAGCCCTCCAAGCAGTGAGAGAGAAATAGAAGAACAAATCTGCAGGAAAATCACAGAGATGTGCAAGAAGTATAGAGTGGTGATACTGAGGGACTTTAATTACCCAAATATTGGTTGGGATACTGTTAGAATAAAGGGAAAGGAATGGGAGGAATTTCTGAAATGTGTTCAGGAGAACTTCCTTGACCAGTATGCTCTCGGTCCAAAGAGCAAGAAGGCATTGCTGGATCTGGTGCTGGGGAATGAGGTGGGCCAAGTGGACCAAGTATCTGTTGGTATGAGTGATCATGGTATCATAAGGTTTAGATTAGTAATAGTGAAGAGCAAGGAACAACGAAAGTAGAACTTCTAAATTGGAAGAGGGCTAACTTCAATGGATGAGAGTGAATCTAGCCAGGGATCAAAGACTGACAGGAAAACGGTAACAGACAATGGGTGATCTTTAAGGAGATGTTTCACACACAGGCTAGGTACATTTCAACAAAAGTGAAAGGTAGGGGAACCAAAGCCAAGGCTCCTTGGATGACACTTGCCATAATCTTCCAATTTTCCCTAGATACGGCGGAGGTGCCAGAGGATTGGAGAGTGGCAAATATGACACCCTTATTCAAGAAAGGGTGTAAGGACATGCCTAGTAACTACAGGCCGGTCAGTTTCACATCAGTGGTGGCTAAGGTTTTAGAAACAATAATCAGGGAAAAAAGTCAATAGGCACCTGGAGAGGTTTGCATTAATTAAGGAGAGCCAGCACAGATTTGTAAAGGCAGATCATGCTTGGCTAATCTAATTGAATTTTTTGATGAAGCAACAAAGAAGGTTGATGAAGGTAATGCACTGGATATTGTCAATATGGATTTTAAGAAAGCGTTGACAAAGTACTACATAAAAGCCTGGTTAACAAAATTGAGGCTCATGGAACAGGAGGGTCAGTATCAGCTTGGATAAAAGATGGGCTTAAGGACAGAAAACAGTGAGCTATGGTAAATGGTTGATTTTCAGACTGGAGGATGGTAGACAGTGGTGTTCCCTAAGGGTCAGTATCAGATCCACTGCTTTTTATGATATATATAAATGACATGGATATTGAAATACAGAGTAACATTTCAAAATTTGCTCATGATGCCAAGCATGGAGGTGTGGCAAACAGTGAGGATGATACCAGTTGACTGCAATAAGACATAGACCAGCAGAATGGGCAGCCAGTGGCAGATGGAATTTAATACAGAGAAATGTGAGCTGATGCGTTTCGGCAGAAGGCACAGGGAGAGACAATACAGACTTAATGGCACAGTTGTAAAGAGTGTGCAGGCACAGAGGGTCCTGGAGGTTCATGTGCATAGATCTTTGAAGGTGGCAGGACCTATTGAGAGAATAATTAGCAAAGCATATGGAATCTTGGGCTTCATAATCGGAGATACTAGGCTGAATTTTGGTGAGGAGCTGGAAGTCCCACCGCTGGAGACGAAAGCGGGAGCTGACCCTGCTCCGGCGGATGGTGTGACTCTGGGGCAGTATTTTGCCTGCGGCGACCAATTAACAGGCCTTCGCCCAATTGAGGATAGTGGACTGCCCCCAAGAGCTGCCGGCCCAATCAGAAAGCCAGCAGCTCAGCAGCACCACCACTATGATTGGCCAGTGTTGAAGGCGCCTCAATATTGAGGCATCCTCTAAGGTATGTATGTTTCTTTGGAGGAGGGCTTCTTATGGTGGCAGCGCCTTGGGCATGGGGGTTGCCATTGCTGCCAGGGGACCCTCTGTGGGTCACAGAGCACCCATTAAGGAGGCCTTCCCCTACACCCCGGGGAACCCACTGGGAGGCTGTCAGGGTTTATCTGGCAGGCCCTCCCGACACAGGCAAAATGCTCCCACAGCAGGAAGTGGCGCATAATTGTACCATTATGCGGCTCAGCGGTGGCTGCACTGCTAAGGTTCCTGCTGCTGGCAATATGTCATGGCTGCAGGAAGACACGGGCTCCCCTCCTGATGCCTTCCCCTGCCATATTGCCAGATCTCCTGCCTTCCAGCCTGTCTCCAATGGATCAGGAAAATACAGCCCACTGACTACAAGAGCAGGGAAGTTATGCTGAAACTTTATAAAGCTCAGGTTAGGCCACGACTAGAATACTGTGTCCCATTCTGGTCACCACACTTTAGGAAGGATATGACAGTCCTCGAGAGGGTGCAGAGGAGATTTATCAGAATGGTTCCAACAATGAGGGATTTTAGCTACAAAGTTAGATTGGAAAAGCTGGGGTTGTTCTCCAACAGATGTAGGGGGATGTGGGGAAGAACTATTTCACACAGCAAGTGGTAATAACCTGGAACTCACTGCCCACGAAGGTGGTAGAAGCAGAGATGATCAATGATTTTGAAAGGAAATGGAATGGGCACTGAAGGAAAATAAATCTGCAGGGTTACTGGGATAGAGTGGGGAAATGGGACTGACTAGCTGTACAGAGAGAAAGTATGAACTTGATTGGCCGAATGGGCTCCTTCTGTGCCATAATGATTCTATGACTCTATGTTATTTGGGAACATTTCTGTATCAGGAATGAAGTGCTTATTTTTAAATTACTCAAAAGACAGGTCTAATTTTGAAACCATTCTTGTCATTTCTATTATAGGCAACACAAATTGTTTATCTCGTCATTTTCTACATCATGCTGAAGCCTTGACACCTAAAATCTGCATGCTTTTTGGCAAGAGAGGGCCACAATGTAGCTGCACCTCAACTTTAAAGGCTGAGATTTGGGGTGGGACCATTTTACAAAGGCTTTATGCCCATTTTAATTCTTCTGAAATTTCCAGTCCAGTGAAAAAGGCCATTGACTCCACACATCTCTTCACCAGTACATGCAAGCAAATGAGATGGATGGCGTAAGTTGTGGAATTTCCCCCATTTCCACTCCCATTAAACATTATTCTCATTAGCGTGTTCAGGAAAATTTTCTTGATCAGTATGTTTCCAGCGCAATAAGGAAGGAGGCATTGCTGGATCTGCTTCTGGGGAAAGAGGTTGGTCAATTGTATCAAGTGTCAGTAAGGGAACACTTATGGAACAGTGATCATAGCATTCCAAGGTTTAGATTAGCCATATAAAAGGACAAGCAGCAATCCAGTAAAAATACTTAATTGGAGGAGGGATAATTTTAATGAGATGAGAACAATCTGTCCCAGGTAAACTGGAATCAAAGATTAGCAGGTAAAACTGTAATGGAACGACTGGTTGCCTTTAAAGAGGAGATGGTTCAGGTACAGTTGTATATTCCTACGAGGGGGAAAGGCAGGGCAAACAAAGCCAGAGCTCCTTGAATGACAAAAGAGATAGAGAGTAAGATTAAGCAGAAAAAGTGGACAGATGACTGATGTCAGGTTGATAATACAAGTGAGAACCAGGTTGAATATAGCAAGTTAAGAGGGGAAGTGAAAAAAGAAATAAGCGAGGCAGAGAGACTCAGAATGAGAAGACACTGGTAGCTAACATAAAATGGAATCCAAAAGTCTTCTATAGATATATAAATAATAAAAACGTAGCAAAAGGAAGGGTGGGACCAATTAGGGATCAAAAAGGGATCTACGCATGGAGTCAGAGGGCATGGCTGAGGTACGAAATGAATACTGTGCATACCAAGGAAGAAAATGTTAGCAACGTCATAGTGAAAGAGGAGGTATTTAAGACACTGGATGGGCTAAAAATTGATAAACAGGAGGTACTCAAAAGGTTGGCTGTACTTCAAGTTGACAAGTCACCAGGACTGGATCAGATACATTTGATGATACTGAGGGAAGTAAGGGCGGAAACTGCGGAGGTAAGGGTCATCATCTTTGGATAAGGGGGCAGGTGACAGAGGGCTGAAGAACTGCAAAGATTACACCCTTGTTCAAAAAATGGTGTAATGGTAAACCCAGCAACTACAAGCCATCTAGTTTAACCACAGTGGTGCGAAAACTTTTAGAAATGATAATCCGGGACAAAATTAACAGTCACTTGGACAAGCATGGATTAATAGAGAGGGATATAGCACTGAAACAGGCCCTTCGGCCCACCGAGTCTGTGCTGACCAACAGTCACCCATTTATACTAATCCTACATTAATTCCATATTCCCTACCACATCCCCACCATTCTCCTACCACCTACCTACACTAGGGGCAATTTACCATGGCCAATTTACCTATCAACCTGCAAGTTTTTGGCTGTGGGAGGAAACCGGAGCACCCACCAGAAACCCACGCGGTCACTGGGAGAACTTGCAAACTCCGCAGAGGCAGTACCCAGAGCCAAACCCGGGTTGCTGGAGCTGTGAGGCTGCGGTGCTAACCGCTGCGCCACTGTGCCGCCCTAATTAAGGAAAGCCAGAACAGATTTGTTAAAGGCAAATCATATTTAACTATTTATTATTTTTTGATGAAATAACAGAGAGGGTTAATCTGGTGTATATGGACTTCCAAAATGTGTTTGATAAAGTGCCACATAATAGACTTGCGGCACAGTGGCGCAGTGGTTAGCACCGCAGCCTCACAGCTCCAGGGACCCGGGTTCGATTCTGGGTATTGCCTGTGCGGAGTTTGCAAGTTCTCCCTGTGTCTGCGTGGGTTTCCTCCGGGTGCTCCGGTTTCCTCCCACATGCCAAAGACTTGCAGGTTGATAGGTTAATTGGCCATTATAAATTGCCCCTAGTATAGGTAGGTGGTAGGGAAATATATAGGGACAGGTGGGGATGTGGTAGGAATATGGGCTTAGTGTAGGATTAGTATAAATGGGTGGTTGATGGTCGGCACAGACTCGGTGGGCTGAAGGGCCTGTTTCAGTGCTGTATCTCTAAACTAAAACTAAAACTAAACTAAGGTTGAAACCCATGTAATGAAAGGGAACATGGCAGCATGGATACAAAATTAGCTGAGTGACAGGAAACAGAGTAGTGGTGAGCAGTTGTTTTTCAAACTGGTAGGGTTCCCCAGGGGTCAGTACTAGGACCACTGCTTTTCTTGGTATATATTTATGACCCAGACTTGGGTGTACAGAGCACAATTTCAAAATTTGCTGACAGCACAAAACTTGGAAATATTGTGAACAGTGAGGAGGATACTGATAGACTTCAAGAGAACATAGACAGGCTGGTGGAAAGGGCGGACACATGACTGATGAAATTTAATGCGGAGCAGTGTGAAGTGATACATTTTGGTACAAAGAATGAAGAGAGGTAATATAAAATAAAGCGTACAATTCTGAAGGATGTGAAGGAACAGCGAGAGCTGGGGGTATATGTGCACAAATCATTACTGGTGGTAGTTCAAGCTTTACAAATAGGGGCACAGAATACAAAAGCAAGGAAGTTATGATGCACCTCTATAGAACACTGGTTCAGCCTCAACTGGAATATTGTGTCCAATTCTGAGCTCCGCACTTTAGGAAGGATGTGAAGGCTTGAGAGGCTGCAGCAAATATCTATGAGAATAGTTCCAGGGATGAGGTTACATGATAGATTGGAGAAGTTGGGTTAGTTCTCCTTAGAGAAGAGAAGTTTGAGAGAAGATTGATAGAGGTGTTCAAAATCATGAGGGGTCTAGACAGAGTAGATGGAGACAAACTGTTCCCTTCGGTGAAAGGGTCGAGAACCAGAGGACATTAACTTAAGGTGATTAGCAAACGAACAAACAGTGACATGAGGAAAAACTTTTTTATGCAGCGTAAGGTTAGGATCTGGAATGCACTGCCTGAAAGATGGTGGAGGCAGATTCCATTGTGGCTTTCAAAAGGGAATTGGATGAGCACCTGTAGAAAGAAAACTTGCAGGGCTACAGGGAAATGGCAGGGCAGTGGGACTAGCTGAGCTGCTCTCGCAGAGAGCTGGCATAGACATGATGGGCCGAAAGATCACCTTCTGTGTTGTAACAATTCTATGATTCTAGTGTAACTTACATAGGATATAGCAACAGAGGAACATTGGAACAGGAATAAGCAATTCAGCCTTTCTACAATTCAATGAGATCATGGTTGAATATATATTCATGAGTTGGGTGAGGGAACTAAATGTAACATTTCCAAGTTTGCACACAACACAAAGCTGGGGGGGGGGGGTGGGGAGTGGAATGTGAGCTGTGAGGAGGATGCAAAGAGGCTCCAATGTGATTTGGACAAGTTGGGTGAGTGGGCAAATGCATGGCAGATGCAGTATAACGTGGATAAATGTGAGGTTATCCACTTTGGTTGTAAAAGCAGAAAGGCGTATTATTATCTGAATGGTGTTAGATTGGGAAAGGGGGAGGTGCAACAAGACCTGGGTGTCCTTGTACACTAGTCGCTGAAAGCAAGCATTCAGGTGCAGCAAGCAATTAGGAAGGCGAATAGTATGTTGGCCTTCATTGCAAGAGGATTTGAGTACAAGAACAAGGATATCTTACTGCAGTTATACAGTTATGAGATCAGATCTGGAGTAGTGTATGCAGTTTTGATCTCCTTATCTGAGGAAGGATGTTCTTGCCATGGAGGGAGTGCAAAGAAGATTTACTAGGCTGATTCCTGGGAAGGCAGGATTGACGAATGAGGAGAGATTAGGTCGACTAGGCCTATATTCACTAGAGTTTAGAAGAATGAGAGGGGATCTCATAGAAACCTATAAAATTCTAACAGGACTAGACAGACTAGATGCTGGATGTTCCTGATGGCTGGGGAGTCCAGAACCAGGGGTCACAGTCTCAGGATACGGGGTTTGCCATTTAGAACCTAGATGAGGACACATTTCTTCACTCAGAGGGTGGTGAACCTGTGGAACTCTCTACTGCAGAAGGCAGTGGAGGCCAAGTCATTAAATATATTCAAGGAGGAGATAGATATGGGGAGAAAGTGGGAACAGGGTACTGAATTAGACGATCAGCCATGATCTTTTTTGAATGGCAGAGCAGGCCCAAAGGGCCGAATGGCCTACTCCTGCTCCTATTTTCTGTGTTTCTATGTTTGATCTGTATCCTAGCTCCCTTTATGCAATTGACTCCATATCCCTTAATAGCCTTGGCTAGCAAAAATCTATTGATATCAGATTTAAAATTTTTAATTGAGCTCGTATCTACTGTTTTTTGTGGGAGTTCCACACTTCCCTCACCCTTTGTATGAAGAAGTGTTTCCTCATTCTCCCCTGAATGGCCTAGATGTGATTTTAAGGTTCTGTCTCCTAGTCCTAGACTCTCCAACCAGTGGAAATAGTTTCTTTCCATTTACCTAATCCATTCCTTTCAATATACTAAAAAACACTCAATCACTCCGTACCTTTTAAATTCCAAGGAATGCAAACATGGTTTATGTAATGGCTCCTTATAATTTAATCTATGGAGCCCTGATGACATTCAGGTGAATCTGCACTGCACTCTGTCCAAGGCCAAAATATCCTCTCTAAGGTGTGGTGCCCAGAACTGTGCACTATACTCCAGATTAAAGAGGGAGCAATGTTGTCGTGAGTAGATCTGCCTTGCGAAAATGATCCATTTAAAAGTGCTTACTGTCCAGGTCTCAGGTATGCCTGCATATTTGATGTTTGTTTTTTGCTTTGAGAAGCTACTCAGCTGCACTTTAAAATGAGAAAAAGGGGGACACTCTGGTCACCAGCATATTTCCAAATCCAAATCACAGCAAAGTATACCATATGGGATTCCTTTACTTGCAATCTTGATGATGAAGAACAGTAAAGAGCAATGGAGGCTAAGGAAGCATTAAAAGACAGTGAGATAACATGTTATTACTGCTCCCTCCCCCACAATGAGATTATAGGCCCCACAAAACTCATGAGGGACCAAGTACAGAGCTGTGCTTTTGCTGACTTTACAAGTGTAATGCTGGAAATGCAAGACAGGTACATATCTAAGACCAGCAAGCTCAGAGCCACCAAAACATGACTCTAAATAGATTAACAAACACATTAAAAAATAAAGTGGGAAAAGGACCTCTAGAAATTCTGCAGGGAGAAAGGGGAGGGGAATCGTTGGGATGAAGAAAAGATCATGAAATAACAAGTTAAAAGTTGCACACTCTACTGCAGTGCTGAGGGAATGCTGCACAGTTGGAGGTGCCATCTTTTGGATGAGATGTTAAATCGAGGCCCGGTCTGTCCTCTCAGGTGGATGTGAAAATCCCATTGCGCTATTTCAAAAAAGAGCAGGGAAATCCTGCCGCATACTTATCCCTCAACCAACATCACTAAAACAGATTATGCAATCATTACCTCAATACTGTTTGTGGCCACAACAAAGCTATAAAGTGCTATGAGATACTCTGACACTGGAAAAAGTACAATATAAATGCAAGTTCTTTCTTTCAGCAAGTTGGCTACAGAAAACACATAGTAGGGGTTAAGGGTAGTGGCTCAGATGGGCAAAAAATGGGAAGTGGTATTCCATAAGGATCAATACTGTTGTTCACCATTTATGTAAACCATTTGGACTTGGGGATCAGAAGTACAATTTCAAAATTTGAGGGCAGCGCCAAGTTTGGGGGTATATTAATACCAAGGAAGACTGCAACAAAAAAAGGAAGACGTTAATGGGTGTGCATATGGCAAATGAAAGTCAATGTATATAAGTGTGAGGTGGTGCATTTTGTTAGGAAGAATAAGGAGGCCACACACTCCTTGGAAATTTAGAGTCTGAGTGGGATAGATGACTAAAAGGATCTAGGGTTACAGATACACAAATCACTACAAGTAACAACACAGGTTAATAAGGCCAAAAAATGCAAACCAAGCACCAGGATTTATTTCTAGAGGGATAGAATTAAAAAATAGGGAAGTAGTGTTAAGCTTGTATAGACCTTTAGTTAGACCACACTTGCAGTACTGTAAATAGTTCTGGTCTCCATATTGTAAGAAGGATATAGAGGCACTGGAGAAGTGCAAAAAAAAATTCATGATCATAATACCGGAAATGAGAAGTTATAATTATTAGGAAATATTGAATAGGCTGGGGCTCTTTTCTTTAGAAAAGTCTAAGGATTGACCTGATAGAGGACTTTAAGATTCATGAAAGAGTTTGATAGAGTAGGTGTAGAGATGTTTCCACTTGTGGGAGAGACCAAAACCAGGATTATAAGAGTCACTCATAAATCCAATAGAGAATTCAGCAGAAACGCCTTTACCCAGAGAGTGGTTAGAATGTGGAACTCGTTACTACAAGCAGCAGGGTTGAGGTGAATAGCATAGTTGCATTTAAAGGGAAGCTAGAAAAACACATGAGGGAAAAAGGAATAGAAGAATATCTTGATAGGGTTGGATGAGGTAGGGTGAGAGAAGGCTGTGGAACAGAAACACCAGGTGAACCAGTTGGCCGAGTAGCCTGTTTTTTGCTGTTCATTCTATGTAATTGTTTCTTCGAAAGGTGATCAGGGAGACCCAGAAAAAAATTGTTGCAGAGAGAAATCACAAGTTAAAAATTCTTTCAATACTACAGCAGAGATAGGACTGCCATATTGTTTGGTATTTACCTATCCCACATGCTGTAGCACCCAAAGACTCATTTTTCATATTTCCCATAGCTTTTTGGAGGAAACTCCAATGCATAGATTCACATAAGAGTAATAAAACTATAACAAACACTTATAGAACTATTACTGTGCAGAAAGAGGTCATTTTGGTCCATAATGTCTGTGTCAATATCACAGCTAGTTCTGCCACTTACTCCACAGTTAAATATAAATGCTCTAATATTCTTCTTACCTTCTTGGTAGAGGATGGTACAACAAATTTAATAGGTTGATACTTCTTGTTGTAATTTTTGTTAAATGTCCCACCAGTGAAGAGTTGCAGTAGTTTAAAGGGGTTCAAGGATGAATTGTAGCCTATAAAACAAGAAATATAGATATTGTTTGCCGTCAAATAGCTTGCCAACATACATTGCCCAGAGTCACACATGAAAAATGGCCATTAGCTGAGGTATAGGAGGGTAACTGACCCCAGCAAGAAGTCAACATCTTGAGTGGAAAAGGGAAGAGAAGAAAATTGTAAAAAAAAAATGAAGGGGGGAGAAAAGCACGTCTCACCAGTGTAATATTTTTACAGTAGACCTTTAAACACAAAAAATAGCTTATAACCACTTCCCAATGGAATTAAATGAAATATCAGTCTCAGTACAGAGACTATAATAAAGCCAGTCTCAACATCAAGAGTTTCCCAAATTGCTTTCTGTTGTAATAAAATACTGATCTTTTCCTACTGTGAATCACTCTAGTGAAGTTTCTATTCAGTTAGACTGTACCTATAAATAATTCTTTGGAACCCTTCTTATCTCTCACTGTCAAATACTCACCTGGGGAAAACTACAAATGTAAGAAAAACAAGTCTATTTAAAACACGTACTTTGCTGTTTTCTTCCAACGCCAACATATTCATCTCAGCATTTATGTAATATGCTACACTTTGAAAATTTGAAGTTTATTTTTGGAAAGATTTCTAAATAATTGCTTTAATTGTGCATAAATAAAATCCAGATTTTAATTAAAAATCCCTGGTGATTTTAAGACAAGCATGTAATTGTAATTTACCATCTGTATGTAATGTAAATTAACCACCAGATTTTAAAGCACACTTCCTGTAGAAAAATATTTTTCTTTATTCTATTAGCTTATTTTCCTGTATTATTGATCACAAAACCAATCTGTTTTTTAAATGAGTATTTGTTCATTTAAAGAGAATGCAAAAAACAAACTCCAATCAAAATCATTTACCCAAGTGCAACAAACGTTAAACCAAAAGAAAAGTTACTCAATCAATCACATTAACATTCATATTAAGAGGTTAATATAGCTGCAGTTTTTAGTATCTTTTCATAAAATACCACAAAAGATTAGTTTAAAAATTGTTTTCTTAATCCTACCAAGTACACATGTGCACGTACACACACATACAGAGGTGAAACGTAACTTCATCTTGATCTTTAAATAACAGCCAATATTGCACACATAACACTGACAGATGGTGCAAGTCTTTGTTTACAAAACACTAAACCAATGCTTCAGTGAGTCAGGTGTGCAGCACCTAATGCATGTGGGCCACGGGTCTGTTCCCACAGTTCCATGCCAGCTTTCCATTACTATACCTCACAAAGGGTCGTGATTTTCGATCCATCAAAGCGAATTGGTAGAAGATTGTGGGTGATGAACCACAGAGGTGGAATTTCTACCTTCTTCAATTTTATATGGAAGATTTTTATTCAGTGTTGCTTTTCAATTCCTTTGACTGGGCATTGTGAATTTTCACAGCCTTCAGAAGGCATCTTCTAATGCTATACTACATTCTCTTAGCATATGTTAAAAATTGTGCCTGTGGTGCTCAAAGATTACAAGGGATGACATTGCAATCCAGTGTTTTCACCTGAAATTTTTTTAATGAATTTTAAGAATTTAAAACAAGTTCAATCTTCTGTTAGAACAACATCTTATATCAGGCCTGAGTCCAATTCAGCAAATTCAGTGGAGTAATGAACCTGGCATCCAGTACAATTTTTGTGTGGTGCAGCACCCTTGATTATGAGGATCTGAAAACTGTAGTTTAAAGGACACGGAAGACTGGATATGTCTATTGTGCAGCCTGTTGATCCCTCTCATGTTGCCTATCTACCATACTGTTTTTGTCGCTGGGCTCCATACTGGCACAGTACTGTGGGTCAACAGGAGAACTCCCCAGGAACATGGCTACATGAGCCTTTGGTAAAAAATGCATGTCACACATTAATCTTCACAGTTATCATCTATCTAGTAGCTGTCTGAGAGTATCACTTATATCATCTAAACAAAACACAACTATCACAAAGCAAACGTGTGAAAAGGAAGGTATACTTAAACAGTAGTTTATCTCCTTGAACAAGAAGATATTGGCCGGAATTTTATGCCCCCCACCCCCTGGGAGCGGGCTGGAGGGTGGGGGTGGGGGGGCATAAAATTGAGTGGGAGGCAAGGGGTGACGTTCCTGTCACCTACCCGCCCCCACTGAAATGTTACCAGCAGTGGGGGAGGTGGCAAATGGCCCACCCACCCCAGGCGAATTAAGGCCCTTAAGTGGCACAAACCAGCCCGGCTGCAGCATGTCCCCCTGCCTTCTCTAGCAACGCCCACCCCCTCACCAGGGCCAACGGATTGTCCCCGGCGAGGCCCCACACATTTAACTCTATTCCGGGCCTCTTCCATCTTGCCAGTCCTGGCTGGGTGCAGTCCCTGCAGTGTCCTCCACTCCTGGTGGCATTGTTGGGACTGAGGAGCTGCCAGCCCACTGATTATCCGGCAGCTCTTGGAGGCAGGACTTCCTGCGTCAGAGGCACGGAACGCCCGATCTCTTCCAATTAAGGGCCTGGGCCACACAAAATCGCTGTGTGGCTTCCAGGCCTGGCAGAGGCGGGGCCACTCTAAACTTTATTGCCAGTGGGCAGGGCCTCCGCAACAAGGTAAAATTCCGGCCATTATCTAATGGCTTGAACTGAGCTGAGGAATGGAAAAGGACTGACTAAAGATCTAGCTGTGTCAGCAAGAGAGATGGAGTGAGGTGATGGAGGCAATAAAACAGATGAAGAAAAGAAAGGCCTCAGGAATTAGTATCCCTGTCATTGAAACATTTTATAAAACAGAGAAAGTACTTTAGGTTTGGAAAGTGGAGGAAGGAACGCAGGAATTCCAGAGGCATTTCAAGTCAACATGTTCTTTCAGCTTGAAATCTTGTATTTTTGTAGTGCCTTCCATGAGCATTGGACTTCCCAAAGTGCTTTACAGACAAGGAAGTACTTTTGAAGTGTAGTCACTGTTGTAATGTAGGAAATGCGGCAGACAATCTGCACATGGCAAGCTCCCACAACAGCAATATGATAATAACCAGATAATTTGTTTTTTAAAGTAGTGTTAATTAAAGGATAAATATTGGCCAGTACACAGGGGAAAACTCCCCTGCTCTTGTTCGAAATAGAACCATGGTATCTGTTATGTCCATCTGAAAGAGCAAATGGGGCCTTTGTTTAACATCCTCATCTGAAAGACGGCACTTCTAACCGTGCAGCATTCCCTTGGTAATACATTGGAGTGTCAACCTAGAATATGTGCTCAAGTCTCTGGAGGACAGCTTGAACCCACAAGCTTCTGACTTAAAAAGAAAGCATTCAGAATTTATAACTTCTATCTGCAGTATAACCATATTCAAAGCAGAAGCCCTGATCACAGAACTGATCTCCATGGCAGTAACATACTGCAACTGGTCATAAATAAAACTGTCACATTGGTAAGCAGTTTTTCAAGTTAAATATAATTTAAATGAAGATACAGTTCTTCCTCAGTTTGTGCTTAAATATTCCAGATTCGCAATCAACAATATAAGCATATATAAACTGATATAATGGAAGTCTCCAACCTAAAATATTAATAAACTAGTTATTCCTATTGTTGTAAAGATCACAGAATTAATACACATGCCCATATTTGCTTCATCTCCTGCCCAAATGAACAATCACACACAGTTTAAAGAATGATAAAAGAGCATACATACATGAAAATAAGCTTAGAAGGAAAAAAAATTAAATGCATGACGACTAAAATTGTTTTTTTCTGAATCACAAGAAACTTAACATACTTCTTTTAATTAAACACCAAGATGAAGAGTCAAATCCAGGTCACCACCAGGATTCAAAAAAACACAGTAAGGTAGTAATTAGACATCATTTCATCTATTTTTTTGGCTGTAAAAATAAGCACAGGTCTAACTAAAATAAGATTCCTGCACTTGATTCAGGGCCCTTTTGTGAAACTGGTGGCTGGGAGAGCCTGATTCATCAGTTTCTATCCCTGCCCGGAAAAACATGCTACAGTTACTAAGGACGGTCTTTACACGGGTGCCCAGACAGCACATAAGTTGGACTTCTCAATGCTCTCTGATATTGTATGCAAACTCGCCAGCAGGGAGGCCAGTGCCCTTATAAGGTCCATGTGGATTGTGATCAGTCTTACATAGGCTGGGGTCTTTGAAGGCACGGTAGTGCTGGTACCCTTCTAGCCTACCTTCTGAGGTGCCAGTCTCTGAGCTGGTGTCTACAAGTATAAGGTCAAGTGATGCTTAATTTTCTAGTGGGTTGCTCTCCTCTTATTCTGCTCCCTAAAGGCCCTGTTGAGCTTCTGGGACTTAAATGGTAGAGAGAGACAAGAGTTAGCATTTCGATTCAAGGGTAAGCACAAACAGATGGCTGGCTGCTCAAAGCAGGAACACTTTGTCACATATAGTATGTGAGGGTTATATATTAGTGAGAAGGAAACGAGGGTAAGATGGTAAAACAAAACCCTGCAGGATGCGTCCTTCAGCCTCATCAGTCACCATACTCCTGATCACAAGAACACAGGAAATAGGAGCAGAAGTAGACCATATGGCCCATTGAGCCTGCTCTGCCATTCAATACGATCATGGCTGATATTGGGCTTCAATTCCACTTTCCTGCCCATTCCCCATATCCCTTGATTACCTGTGAGACCAAAAATCTATCTATCCCAGCCTTAAATGTATTCAATGATGGAGCATCCACAACCCTCTGGGGTAGAGAATTCCAAAGATTCACAACCCTTTGAGTGTAATAATTTCTCCTCATCTCAATCCTGAATGATTGATGCCTTATCCTGACACTGTCCCCATGTTCTAGATTCCCTGACCAGTGGGAACAATCTCAGCTTCGAGCCTATCAACCCCTTTCAGAATCTTGTATGTCTCAATTAGATCGCCTCTCATTCTTCTAAACTCCAGAGAATATAAGCCCAATTTACTCAGCCTCTCATCAACCAAGGGACCAATTTAGTAAATCTTCGCTGCACTGCCTCCAGTGCAAGTATATCCTTTCTTAAATGTGGAGACCAAAACTGCACACAGTATTCCAGGTGTGGTTTCACCAAAGCCCTGTACAATTTTAGTAAGACTTCTTTATTCCTGTTATCCAATCCCCTTTCAATAAAGGCCAACTTGACATGTGCCTTCCTAATAGCCCGCTGCACCTGCATGTTAACTTTGTGCGTTCCTTACACGAGTACCCCCAAGTCTCTCTGAACATCAACACTTACCAGTTTCACACCTTTTAAAAAATATTCTGCTTTTTTATTTTTATGACCAAAGTGAACAACTTCACACTTCCCTACATTATACTCCATTTGTCATCTTGTTGCCCACTCACTTAACCTGTCTATATCTCTTTGCAGCTTCTCTGCATCCTCCCCGCAGCTTACCTTTCCACTGAGCTTTGTATCATCAGCAAACTTAGATACATTAATCTCTGTCTCTTCATCCAAGTCATTTGCATAGAGTGTAAATAGCTGAGGCCCCAGCACTGATCCTTGCGGCACCCCACTATTCAATGCCTGCCAACTTGAAAATGCCCCAGTTATGCCCACTCTCTGCTTCCTGTCTGTTAACCGATCCTCTATCCATGCTAATATATTACACCCAACACCACGAGCCCTTATCTTGCCTACTAATCTTTTATGTAGCACCTTATCGAATTCCTTTTGAAAATCTAGGTATACCAGTAGAAACTGGTTACCCTTTATCTACCCTACTAGTTACCTCACTTTATGCTGACTTGTTCTAATCATACTATGCTTTTCCAAGTGCAATGTTAAGACTTCTTTAATAATAGTTTCCATCATCTTCCAAATGATTGATGTTAGGCTAACTAGCCCGTAGTTCCCTGTTATCTCTTTACCTCCTTTCTTGAAAAGCAGCGTAACATTTGCCAACTTCCAATCTGACGGGACCATTCCTGAATCTAAGGAATTATGGAAAATCATAGCCAGCGCATCTACCATCTCTGCAGCTAATGCTTTTAGAACCCTAGGATGTAGGCCATCTGGTCCTGGGGACTTGTTAGATTTTAGTCCCTCAAGTTTCTACAATACTTTTTCTCGACTGATATCAATATCCTTAATTTCCTCACTCTTTTTAGCCCCTAGGTGATTGCCTATTTCTAGTATGGAACTTGTGTCATCGACTGTGAAGACAGACACAAAATATTTGTTCAATGCCTCTGCCATTTCCTCATTCCCCATGATGATTCTCCTGTCTCTGCCTCTAAGGGGCCAATGTCTACTTTAGCTACTCTCTTCCTTTTTATGTACTTATAAAAGCTCTTACAATCTGTTTTTATATTGCTGGCTAGTTTACTCTCATTCTATTTTTTCTCTTTTTATCAACCTTTTGGTGGCCCTTTGCTGGTTTCTAAAACGTTCCCAATCCTCAGACTAGCTACTATTTTTTGCAACATTGTAAGCCTCTTCTTTTAGACTAATACTCTCCTTAACTTCCTGAGTGAGCCACGGATGGGTCTTTCCGGACAAGTTTTTGTTTTTGAACGGAATGTACTTTTGTTGAACCCTTTGAATTGTTTCTTTAAATGTTTCCCACTGTTCATTTACCGCCATACCTTCCAGTCTATTTACCCAATTAAACTTTAGCCAGCTCTCCCTTCATACCTTGGCTTTGTTTAAGTTTAAGATTCTTGTTTGTGATTGAAATGTGTCGCTTTCAAACTTAACATGAAATTTAGTGGTATGATGATAACTATTTCCCAATGGATCTTCTACTATGACATTGCTTATTAACCCTGCTTCATTACACAATATGAGATCTAAGATGGCTTTTTCCCTACTTGGTTCTACAACGTATTGCTCGAAGAAACTGTCACAAAAGCATTCAACAAATTCAACCAATTTGATTGTCCCAGATTAAATTCCCCCACAATTAATACATTACCTTTTTTACATGCTCCAATAATGTCCCATTTAATGTTCTGTCCAACAATATAACTACTGTTAGGGGGCCTGTACACTACTCCCACCAGTGTTTTCTGACTCCTGCTATTCCTAATTTCCACCCGAACTGATTCTACTTCGTGATCTTCTGAGGCTAGATCTCTTCTTATTAATGTCCTTATGCCATCCTTTACTATCGGGGCTCCTCCTTTGCCATTCTGTCTGTCCGAAATATTGTGTACCCTGGAATATTTATTTCCCAACCTTGATCTCCTTCTAACCATGTCTTGGTAATGGCAATTAGATCTAGATCATTTACCTCTATTCGGGCCACTAGTTCATCTATCTTATTACAGATGTTTTGTGCATTTAGATAAAGGAACTCCAATTTCACTTTTTTACCTCTATTCCCTGCAATGACCATATTTGCCAATGTACAATTTTTGTTAAACTCTCTGTCCCTTCTTGTCCCATTCTGTTGGGAGTTACCCACATCACTATCCTGCTCTGATGCCTTCACCTTTCTGTTTGGATTTCTAAATTTCCCTTTACCCAAACCCTCCCCTCCACCTCTGTTAGGTTAAAGCCCTGTCCACATTCCTAGTTATGCAATTGGCCAGGATATTGGTTCCAGCCAAGTGAAGCCCATCCCAACGGAATAGCTCAATTTTCCCTGAGTACTGATGCCAGTGCCCCTAGAATCGAAACCCCTTCTTCCCACACCACTCTTTGAGCCATGCATTTAGTTCTTTAATCTGCTTGACCCTGTGCCAATTTGCGCGTGGCTCCAGGTTCCTCTCCAGCCGCGAGATGTCCTTAAGCCTGGCACCGGGCAGGCAACACAGCCATCAGAGCTCCCGGTCGTGGCTACAGAGAACAGTATTTCTCCCCCTGATTATGCTGTCTCCTGTCACTACCACATTCCTCTTCACTCCCCACACTGGAATGGCATTTTTCACCACGGTGCCATGGTCAGTCCGCACATCCACCTTGCAGTCCTTCTCTTCATCCACACAAGTCGTAAGGACCTTGTACCTGTTGGACAAGGTCAGGGGCTGAGGCTCCTCCATCACTACATGCTGATTCCCCCTACCTGCCTCACTTGCATTCACACCCTCCTGTCCCTGACCATTGGCCATCTCTAATGGTCACCCTACTCTAAGGGGTGTGACTGCCTCCTGGAACAAAGTGCCAGGTAACTCTCCCCCCCTCCCTGATACTCCGCAATATCTGCAACTCTGTCTCCAGCTCAGCAACTCTGAGCTGAAGTTGTGCAAGCTGCAGACAATTACTACAGACATGGTTGTCCGGGATTGCAGTGCATTCCACAGATTCCCACATGCTGCAGTTGCAGCACACCCCTGGCCCTGCCATCTCTGTACAATCTTTTTTTAGTCAATTCAAGCTAAAGTAATAGAAAGTTGCACTCGCCTACCTTGGAGTCAGAGTAAGAAGACTCACCAACTGCTGGAAGCTGAAAAAGATAGGAAAAGGAGCCCCTCTTTCCCCCTCGGCACCGAATTCCCGCGTACACCAAATTTCCAAATTCACTCAGGCAACTGTCTCTTCTCAACTGCATCCCCTCACTGATGTGGTCCCTGCCCACTATATCCATTACATGTGGGGACAGCACATGGATAAACCCTCCTCCTCCTCCCATCCTCATATGCTCCCTCACATTACGTTCCAGTTTGTCCTGCAATAAAGAAGGCGGGGTGCTGATCATAGCCTAAAGAGACGCTTTGAGGAAGTGCAAGGCAGCGTAAAAGATGGCAGAGATGTAAGGAGGTGATGGAAGTAATAGTGAAGACAGAAGAAGGACAGGAGAATATTTAGTGTGTTGCAGTGGAAGAGGAGGTGAAGTCTGCTGCAGTGTTCCTCTTGGTCCCATGAAGGAAAGTAAAAACATGCGGCTCAAAATTCGGATCTATGGAGCCCATTTTTTGGGCACTGAGAACGTCTGCCAGAAGTATGCAGAGCGGGCAAATCATGGTTTCAGTCAGCGTATAATGCTGATTTGATGCCAGAGCTGCCATTTTGGAGCTCAACACTCCAGCTAATACCCTCTCTTAATCAGGCATGGCTGAACATGCGTTCAACAGCAGGAGGGACCACCCACCGGCACTATTTAAAGGGATCATCAACTACTTCCAGGTGAATTACTGATTGATTTCTACTGGCAGTTACTGTGATTGTGCAAGTGTTAATGGTTTCTAGAGTTCTTTAAATTTTCTAGGTTCTACAGAGAGTGGTGTGGCAGGTGCTGAAGGATGTTTTGCTGACTTTAAGGCTTCTGCACAAACTAGTTGTTCCCAGAAATGTGCACTGATAGGCATTCCCCTTGGAATACGGCATGTCTGGGAGATTGAGCAGAGGTGACACAGAGTAGGTCAAACTACCAGAAGAGGAAGGAGGAGGAAGGGGAGATGGGCTCTCAGGAGGTGATATCCACCCAGGATGTTCAGGAAGCAATTCTGCTACCTGAATCTCAGAGAGGAACGGTGATTGAGTCATCAGCACTTCAGTAAGGACATCCTCACTGAAATCTGCCACCTGTTGCTGCCATAACTGTTGCCTCAGAGCATGACAAAGATAGCACTGCCAGTGGCTGTTATGGTGGCCATGAACCTTTATGCATCCAGCTCCTTCCAGGCCGAAGATGGAAATATCTGCAACATCTTACAATTTGCTGCCCAATGTTGCATAAGGGAGGCCACTGAGACTCTCTATTCAAAGGGAGCTGAATACATTTCAGGGAGCAGCAGGCAGAATGAGCGCATGGCTTCGTGAGAATTGCAGGTTTCCTGATGGTGCAAGGTACCCTTGACTGTACGCATGTCGCTTACAGGCACCGCATGTCAACTCTGAGATGTACCGCAACCGAATGGGATTTCATTCCCTCAATGTCCATCTTGGGCTGAATTTAGTGAGGCACTTTGAGTGGAAATGGAGGTGTTGGAGGCCGGAGAATAGCATCGGATACATCCGCCTCGGAAATCTGATGTCGTAACGTCAGTTCCGGATTTAGTCAGTGGCAGGATAGCTTCAAGGCGTGACGGGAGTGCAATTTAAATTGCTTACGAGATAGTTATAATACACTGCATCCAATTGAAAGTAATTCAATGGGGAACTTGGAATTAAGTGTATGGCGGGCAGCCCACAGATGTCTCTGGATCCTCGGCTATTGAAAGGTGGCAGCACTGCTGCGAGGCCGCAGTGCCACGACGGGAAGGCAGCCATGACCAGCACTGGATAGGGGAAGGGTGGAGCGGAGACCACTGTCGGCCTGCAGAGCTGTGAACTCTGCATGGGTTGGCTTGGTGACGGGTGGCAGTGCTGAGTGGGCGTGGTGCCAGGTAGCAATACCAGGTGGGCGTGGTCTCGAGTGATATGCAAGGTAGCCATATTTCTGGGTGAGCTGCACAGGTTGCCATACTATCGGGTGAGAGGGGTGACTCTCAGCATGAGTAGGCACTGAGGGGCATTAGCACATAAGCTGAGAGGGGTAGTAAAGGCAAAGGTGCCAAGGCAACTTCGTCTCTGCAAGGACAGCGCGCTGGAGGCCTACTAATCATCTGATCACCTGGCATGTGTCTCACACACACTCTCTTTATGTACCCCCGTAGCATGATGCAACACCTACGACAGAGGGAGAGCCAGGAGGTAGCTGCACTTGCCCATGAAGCTCCACAACGAGAGCAACAGCAGTCAGCCATGCCAAGAAGGGCCCACCTGCACCTGACAGTGTACCTGACTCGACTCAGTTACCTGTAAATGTCCAAGTGGGAGTGTCAGCGAAGCCTGCGGCTCTCCAGGGAGGACATCACCGACTTATGTGTCATGCTGCAGGATGACCTATGGGATTCAGTGGTGGCCCTGTACCAATGGCACTGAAGATCACCGTGGCACTTAACTTTTATGCATCTGGATCTTTCCAGGAATCTACCGGGGACATGTGTGGGATCTCCTAGGCAGCAGTCCACCGCCGCATCAAGGAGGCAACCACTGACCTGTTCAAGAGGGCCGGTGACTATGTTCGCTACCGGATGACCCTGACAGTCAGGCAGAGAGGGCTATTGGATTCGGGGCCATCGCTGGATTCCCCCAAGTGCAAGGTGTGATAGATTGTATGCATGTGGTCATCAAGGCTCCAACGGACCAACCAGCTGCCTTCATCAACAGGAAGGACTTTCATTCCATCAACATTCAACTGGTCTGCAATCACCGGAGGTGTTTCCTGCAGGTGTGTGCCCGCTTCCCAGGAAGCAGCCACGACACCTACATACTTTGACAGTCCCAGGTGCCATAGCTTTTCAGGCCCCCTGCTTGCCTTCCCGATGGATTCTTGAGGACAAGGGTAACCCACTGACAAGGATCTTTTCATCAGCTATACTGTGACCATCTGAGGAGCAAGAGAAGGTGTAGGAGGAGGAAGGGAGGAGGCAACCTAGACGCCCGCTTTCTGCCAGGCAGTCCACGAATGGCTCATCAGACTATAATTCTAGTAAACACAATCCCAATTCCCTATTCACCAACAGTCCCAAACCTTACCTTACCTTTATTCCTGACCATTTCAGTGTCCACTTGGTCACAATTCAAAAATAATTCAACACAAAACAGACATTCCAAACCAAATTTATCAATTAAATCATGCCATATTTCACACAAGCGTGAACTAATCTTGTGCATTCCCTTAGCGCCTGTCTTCTCTGTGTCTTTGCCTGTGCAAGTGCTCCTACACATTGCTACCCCAGTGGCTGTAGCATGGCTGATGGAAGACTGCTCACTTTCAGTGGGGGAGACTGCAGATGGCCTTGGAGGATGACCTTGAGTAGCTCTGGCCCTGGAAGACCTGGCTTTGGACTGCACCATCTCGGCTTGGACGGCAGCAGTCTGGACCAGCTGGATGACAGGCAACAGCAAGGGCACTGGCACAGTGGCAGTCGTGGGAGGATGAAAGCTGTCACCCTAAGAGAGGACAGCACGACCGAGCTCCATGGAGCCTCTGTCACTTCCCCCGTGGAGGCACTTTAGCAATCCTAGTAATCTGAAGATAGATTGGCAGACTGTTGTGACACCCTGCAAGCCCCTTTGAATACTGTTGAGCAGCCATGATGGCAGCAGTCTGAGCTCGCATGGCAGCAAGCTGACCTTGCATGACGTAATTCTGAGTTTCTACTGCAACAGCCCCAACAAACAAATTTCTCTGCAGCACCTGTGGAAGAGCCTGTCACTCCAGAATTGGCCTTTATAGCCACTCCAGGCGCTGCTTCACAAACCACTGACCACCTCCAGGCGCGTATCCATTGTCTCTCGAGATAAGGAGGCCCAAAAGAAAAGAAGAAGAAAGAACTGCAACACCCAGACACGATATGGTGTCTGCTTGTGTTGGAATGCAAGCTGAGTCATCCGTTGGGACGTGGTTGGGTTCAGATGTGCGCTAATGGAGTTGGCTCCCGCTTCTTTCGGGAAAGGATGGGCTCAAAGCTCTGTGCAAAGTCATGCGCCAAGTGGTGCCGGATTCCTTCATGCGCCTTGATGCTGAATGTACACCTGCCAATTCCCCAATCTTTTAATTGTGCATACCCATCAGCATTTCTCTGTAGCCTGACCAATCGAAATGCTCATCTCAGTCCTCTGCAGCAGAACTCATGTGCAATCTTGTCCTCTGGGGAGCTGGCACCTGCGATGGCCCTTGCCCCCTTCCCTAGCTGGAGTCCACTTATGTCCGTTGTCGCATCAAATGCAGATCCCACCTTTAGGTTACCCTCTAAATTATGTACAGCATCAGTATCTGAGCTGGTGACTGCGAGTGTGAGATTGAGTGATGGTGCTTCTTCATCATTACTGTCTTCATGCTCTTCCACCTGTTATTCTTTCACCACTGCCTTGCCAGGTTGCAGTTCTTGGGTACCTGAAAGCAGAAAAGCACAAGAATAGGGTTGTGGTGAGGAGAGGCAGGGAAAGTAAGAGGTGCCACTGATACCATATCTGCAACTTGTAAATCGGAAGAGTTTGTGGAATGAGGCGGAATGTGAGAAGTAGGATTAGGCCTGATGATATTGTCATCTTCTATTGCTTCAGCCCCACCACGGACCATGGCCTCACAATGGCCATTTTAATGATGGAGAGCACCTTCTCCTCGATGGGGGAAAGGACATGAAGCAGTGTGTGTTCACCCGCCGGTTAGCACCTTCTGCCTCTGGCTGTGTGCCACCTTTTCCTGCAAGCGGGAAGGACGTCTGTGAGGGTGAGGTGAAGCCATGAGTGAGGCCTGCTTGTTAGAGATTGTTGAATGATGGGGGTGCGGTGCACTGAGCAGTTGCTGAGGTTTGTAGTGCAGTTGGTTGGATATAGCATTTGAAAATGAAATCACTGACTTTGACCACTCGTGTGAGGTTATTGAACTTTTTGCAGCACTACATCCAGGTCCTCAGGGCTTGACTTCTGCGATTGACCACCATGGCTATCTGATCCCACTGCTTTCAAAGAGTTTCTCTGGAGGACCTCCTGTGGACACGGCACATCCCTCCTCTTCTGCATGTTCTTGACCAAGGCCTCCAGTGCAGAGCCAGAAAATCTTGGAGCCGGCACTCTCGCATGTTGTGCCACGATGATGTCTTTTTTCATGTCAGAATGAGCTCCACAACAACTTCCACCACCTGCTCCAGCCAGAATACATGTCCCCTTTAAGAAGTGCAGCGTGGTTTTACATGGTGCAGGCTAGCTTTAAGTGGTGCTAGCCTCTCGCAATTTTGGGACCTCTGCTGAGGCATGCAGCCACTAACAGTGTGGTTAGCACTGGCTGAACACTAATTAGGAGGCAGCATGATGCCGCGTGCTGCCTGCGTCAGAAAGGAACAGGTGCGGGTCAATCCCGCATACCATACTCGTGCCTGTTTTTGGGGGCTATTTAATGTAGCCCCCCCTTACTTGTCAGGGCCAGTCCATCTTGTCAGTAGATCCCAACTCTAATCAGACTGGTGGAAAAGCTGCAGCAGCTTCCCCACTCAGACCAGAGTTAAAATTGCAGTCTAAACCGGATGACGTAATCAAAACCTAATTTGCATTGTCATGCTAGGCCCCACCTGCCAAGAATGTCTTGAACTTTGATTTTAAACTATTTGCTGGATCGAGGAAATGGCTTGTTAAAAAGATCAGCCGTGGCTGGAAAAGACATTTGCATATTAACAGACAGTGCTTGGAAGGACAAAGGACACATTCAACACACAATGGATCTTGATCACCAGGTATTGTGTGTCAGAGGAGCATTCCAGTGATTGCTAAGGTGATGCAATCCAGGACTGGTTAGACCAGCTAGTCACACGACTAACTGGCTGCTCCAGGGTTTTTTGAACTGTCCACAGAGAGTTTGAACTCAGGGTGTCTGTTTGCACCCGGACTGAGAAGATCTCTCCTGTCTGCTCCCATCTCTTTCTCACAAGTCTCTGAATCCACTGAAGATAAATGAACCCCAAGAGAGAAAAGTGTCCTACAGTGAACAAGGTTTAAGAAGAATACTGGGCCCCAACGAAAAGCAAGAACTACCTACAATCAAGGACTCTACCGTGAGGGGGAAGAACCGTAATAAAAACTCTTCAGATATTGCCTCAAACATTTCCACTTTATTTTTCTTCTGCTCTTCTCTGTCTCTATTTGCATGTGTGTATCGCGTATGCATGCTAGCATGGGCACGTCATGTATCCGTAGGCATCAACCGAATTAGAGTTTAAGTTTAATAAATTTCAACTTCTCTTTTTTAAACCTGAAAAAACCTGTTTGTGCTGGTTTCTTTGCCTTATAATTGGAAAGCGGTGAACAAGGATTCACCAAGGGGGAGCTAAAAACACGGTGTTTTAAAAATTAAACCCTATTACGATAAGACCAGGTGAAAGCTGAGAGGGAACCCTTGACACCTTTCTCATCTGATCGTAACAGAAAATTGGGTGCTACCATCCTGGATTTTACCCACAGCCAAACAAGAGAAATTGGAAGTGGGAAGCCAAATTGTTCCCAATCAAAAAAGAGCAAGATTAATACAGGTTTTCTTGTGGCTGAGTGTGCTTGAATACTAACATGTCTGCAACTGAAGCTAGTAGCTCTCCAAGCCAGGGTGAAGTAACTTGGGATAAGTTAAAAGCACTGTTTATGGAGGAGTTGAGAAAAATGGCTGAGCAGTGTGGGATTACTGTACATGGCAAGGCTAGGAAATCTGAACTCCTAAGACTAATGGCCAATCATTTTTCCCTTGAATCTGAAGAAGCAGAAACAGGGTTGGAAGTAGATGCTGACAGGGTATTGCTAGCGAAGCTACTACTGGAACAGAGGAAACTTGAATTAGAGAGGGAGAAAGAAAGAGCCTTCCAGAAGGAACGTGAAGAAAATGAAATACAGGAGAAGGAACAAGAGAGAGAGAGAAAGAATATTCCAGAAAGAATGTGAAGAAAGAGAGCTGAATCAGCTTGAGTTAACTGTAACCCCGGTGAAAGCATGGCCAATAGGGAGGAGCATAATTCAGGGCTGGGTACAAAATTGTTAAAACTAGCTCAACTAATTCCAAAATTCAATGAGGGAGATGTAGAATATTTTTTATGTCCTTTGAGAAACTGGCATGGCAGATAAAATGGCCAGCTGAGACCTGGCCTCTTTTACTACAACGCGAGCTAACTGGAAAAGTCCATTATTCCCTGTTGCCAGATGAGAGTTCATCAAATTCTGAACTGACCAAAAATGCTATCCTCGCGGCATATGAATTAGTACCCGAAGCCTGTCGCCAAAAGTTTCGAACTCTCAAGAAGCAAGCTAATCAAATTATCTGGAGTTTGAAAGAAGTAAACAGCTGGCTTTTGACCAGTACCTGAGGGCTCTTAAAGTACAGCTCAGCTATGAGAATCTCAGAGAAGTAATTCTGTTAGAGGAATTTTTACATTCTCTCCCACTCTCCATAAAGACCCATGTAGAGGAGCAGCGGTTCCAGAGAGCCCGGCAAGCGGCCGTTCTGGCTGATGAGTTTGCTTAAATTTATAAGTCGGTTTCCCAGGGGAGAACCTTTCCTAGTCACCCCCGCAAATCCGAAAGGGACAAAGGGTGGAAAGGTAATAGGAGCCCAAGCAGTTCTGGGAGAGAAAAGAAATCAGAAGACACAGCAGGCCCTCCTCCAGCCAAAAGGGAAGGCGCTGTGAGCAAGAGTGAGACCTGGAGACTTGTGTGCTTCCATTGTAATAAAGCAGGGCATTTAAAAGCTAACTGCTGGAAACTAAAGGGAAAACTGGTCGGGTTAATCAGGGCACACCTGCTCAGTGAAGACAGGACCCTGATGGAAAACACAGCAGAACAAGCTGTGGCTTTAACTGCAGTAAGAGCGAGACCCAGGAAGCTTACAGCTGCAAGTGCAGGAAAAGCTAATAGGATTCCTGATGGTTATCATGGTTTTGTGTCTGAAGGGAAAGTAACCCCATACACCTCGAGTGGGGTAAGCAAGCCCATAGTCATTCTCAGGGACACAGGGGCCACTAGAGGCCTTTTACTGTGAAAAGGCCTGGCCTTTCCCCCAGGGAGTGCAGTGAACACCAGAATGGTGGTGAATGGTATTGGAGGGCAGTGTATGCCTTTACCTGTACACCGGGTGCACCTGGAGTGCGACCTAGTTTCGGGACCAGTGACCATAGGGATTGTCCCTAGTTTGCCTGTGGACGGGGTTGACCTGCACCTAGGTAATGATCTGGTGGGGGTGAAGGTGGTAGCCCACCCAGTAATGAAAGACAGACCACAGGAGCTCAGGGAGACAGGGCCGTGGCAGGAGACGGACCCCCTCAATGTGTAGTGGATCGGGCCATGATCAAACCAGCTCCCCCAGAGGAGACTGAATTAGCACTGCAGGCAGATGACCAGGTCTGTCTGTTTGAGACTTTCTTTGGAAAGTTCGAAGACCCAGGGAATGAATTAAATGGATTTTCCCTAGGTGAGGCTCAGCGAGCCGACCCAGTATTGCAGAGAGTTAACACAGGCTTCCCAGTCTGAAAGTGAAGCAGAGGGAATCCCTGATTGCTACTATTTAAAGATAGAGGTACTGTTGAGGAAATGGAATTCTCCTCGCACACCTGAGAGCAAGGAGTGGACAGTAGTTCACCAGTTAGTGGTGCCACAAAGGTACTGGAGAGAAATATTAAGAAGGGCCCACGAGACTACAGTGGCTGTACATGCCGGTATACGAAAGACCAAAGCCCGCATAAGACAGGAGCTTGACTGGCCAAAACTCCACAAAGATGTGGTGGAGCACTGCAGGAGTTGCCACATGTGTCAGGTTGAGGGAAACCCCAACCTACAGTGAAACCTGCACCCCTAACTCCTGCACCGGTGTTAGGAGGACCATCTAGCAGAGGGCTGGTGGACTGTAATGGACCCCCGCCAAGAAAAAAAGGGGACAGGCAGGCACAAGGCTGGCAAAAGTTTAGAAAGGGAAAGGGAAAAAGGGACCAAGAGGGCAGGGTAAAGGAAGTCTGGGAGGAATCCCGGATGAAAACTCCTACAGTCCGGTCAGCCAACCCTGGAAAATTTGAAAAGATAGACCCCCACATCCTCCTATGTAAATGCAACATTAGAAGCACCCCACCAGAGTTGCTAACAGCATTTACAGTAACATGCAGAGACACAGAAAGACCTCTAGAGGCAGAGAAACCGTGAGGGTAATGCCTCATCTAGTCGAAGTGCCTAGTCATAGAGTCTGCCAATTACCCGCAGGCAGGAGTGTCCCAGAAGACAAAGGGGAGATTAGCAAAGAATCTTCCCCTACAGTCAGAAAAAAGAGAAACCACCCATCCCCCTAAAGTCAAAAGCCTTTGCATGACTCAGCAAAGCACTGAGAGAGAGTTCAGGATAGACTTGCCCACTACTGATGCTCCTGAGGAAAAAAATTCCAGCTTAGGGCTAATTAAATCTAACCTCCCCCCCACTTTTCAGACCGCAACAGGAAAAAAGACCCTCAGCAGCCATGGACATTGACAAACAGAAGAGAAACTTCCCCAAATAAAAAAACACATGTTTCTTGGGATGCCAAAAAAGGGCGATTTTAATAAGTCGTAGGCTTTGTGAATGAATGAGAGTAATGCATGTTTTTTTCTGTATCATATTTTCTCTCAATCCTTTTAACGAAATGCACTTTTCTTAAATCGTATTTCATTCCATTGGGTGTGGAGGTGTCATGCTAGGCCCCATCTGCCAAGAATGAGGGTCATTAATTTTGTCATGACCATTCTTTTTAAACTGTTTGCTGGAGTGTGTAAGCAAAGCATTCCAGAGATTGCTAAGGTGATACAATCCAGGACTGGTTAGACCAGCTATTCACATGACTAACTGGCTGCTCCAGGGTTTTTTGAACTGGCCACAGAGAGTTTGAACTCAGGGTGTCTGTTTGCACCCGGACTGAGAAGATCTCTCCTGTCTGCTCCCATCTCTTTCTCACAAGTCTCTGAATCTACTGAAGATAAATGAACCCCAAGAGAGAAAAGTGTCCTACAGTGAACAAGGGCCCCAATGAAAAGCAAGAACTACCTACATCAAGGACTCCACAGTGAGCGCGAAGATCCGTAACAAAAACTCTTCAGATATTGCCTCAAACGTTTCCATTTTATTTTTCTTCTGCTCTTCTCTGTCTCTATTTGCATGTGTGCATGCTAGCATGGGCGCTTCGTATAGTCGTAGGCGCCAACCGAATCAGAGTTTAAGATTAATAAATTTCAACTTTTCTTCTTTAAACCTGAAAAAAATTGTTTGTGCTGGTTTCTTTGCCTTATAATTGGAAAGCGATGAACAAGGATTCACCAAGGGGGAGCTAAAAACACGGTGTTTTAAAAATTAAATCTGGTTACGGTAAGACCAGGTGAAGGCTGAGAGGGACCCCTGGACACCTTTCTCACCTGGTCATAATAGCATATTTAAAGAAGATCCCAGAACCTACCCACAACGCCAAATTCAAATTGCGCTCAGTGGAATCCGGGACATTCAAGGGCAGTTAGCCACTTGTGTAGTTTTAACCGCCCACGCACAAAACATATAGGGTTAAACCCTGATATTTGTCATAACGGTAGAACTGAATGGTGCAATGGAATGAGGTTCCTTACCAGGATCATCGAGATATGAAGCAGAGAAGAAATGCGAGTCAGAAGGATCAACTTTCGGCTCGGTATATGGTCAAAATTACTGAATATATAACTAAAATCATCATTTACCTTTTAAAGGAAAAGTAACAATGCATTAGGCCATATCTAGGACATTAGCATATTGAAGCTCCTGAACATGTGTGGTGAGAACTTCCTGCATCTGTTAAATTCCTGACCAGAAATATCTCATAAGATGTAAGTGATTTCCACTCTTACTTGTGGTTAGTTGTGCCTCAATTATGCCCACTTAAGGGACCTAAATAAATGACTGAAAATCTTCACCAGTATATCTATTTTCTACTATTGCAATGGCAAAAGCTGGCCCCCAAAGACCTTTTACAGCATGCCCATTCTATGGTGTATGCAGACATTGTGCTGTGGAAATTATCAAAATGTTTGTTTTTAGTTTTTTTTGAAAGTGCAGAATTAAAGAAAAATATGAATGTCACAATCCCTATTATCTTTAGCTCTACGTTTCACGGCAATTTTGACTTTTCATTTGGCATAAAAGGTCACTTGCTTTACACTTGACAAACTACAATATATTTTCAAGTACATAGTTTGATTTAAAATAGCTGTCCTCAATTCCAGGAAATTCAAAGTTGTTGTAAAAAAAATTGAGAAATAAATGTTTTTCTACTTTAAAAGTATATAAACTTTTTGAGATGCCTCTGGCTTTATCATACATCATTTGCAATGAAAATCAATGTGGAGAGTAAACTAAATGGACTGAAACATTTTAATGCTTAATACCAGAAACAGGTATGAAATATGATCTCTCATGCCAATTTTTAACACATTACACCAATACCATCAGCAATAAAAGCAATATTTCAAAGCAATCAAAACTGCAGAATTGAGATTGGGTACTAAGACTCAAAGTCTCATTGCATATTTTTATCTCTGACCCCTGCAGTCAATAGTTAAAATTTGTTACAACATAAAACCTATAAAAAGCAATTTAAAATTTAAAAAGCAATTGCAAATATAAGCAATGTTTAATGTTTAAGCAAGTCAATAATGCAACAATTAGCTCTGCAATTACTGTAATTAAAAAAAGATTGACGTTCTGGATATTGGAGCATTTGTATATTATGACCAAATAATTCTGCACAGTGCATAATTTAGTAGGTACTTTTTTAATTACTATCTTAAAAATGCATGATTAGGTTTGATCTAATTAGAAAGTTTCAGCTTAAGAAACTACAGGGATACTATAATTGACTCAGCATTCGGTGGGCTAGGGAAGTCAAAAATTAGCAAACATGTCTAATGGGATTGTATTCTCGTGCCCTCTGTGGAAAGAGTACATGTGTGGTCATAAGATGAGGACAGGATCAGGCTTGGCTATGAGATTCCCTATGTTGAAGAACCAAAGAACTCTTAAAACCTGGACTGACAAAGGACTTGTGTGAGGTGTTGGAGCGTAACATTAAAACAATAGTACAGCATGAGGCAACTCCATAAAAAAGGAAAAAATTGGCAATTGTGCATTGTGGAGAGTTACTTAGTGGTATACAGCAGGTTTACACCAGTGAAGAGAATAATTATCATGGTAGGAGGTAAAAGAAGTCAAAATTTGAATTAAACCAGTTATAGTGCTGGTAAACAGTCCTCTGAAATACCCTAATGTCCGCTCCCTTGTCAAACAGCTATTAAAATCACTCAGCTTAGACAGAATAGGTGTGAAAATGCTTTTTATATGTCTCACTGAATCCATATTGTGAGAACCATCTGACATGTTCATCTTAATTTAATGCAACAGGATGTCAGGTAACATTCTCTAGAGATATCAGCCAAAAATAATGACTAAGGAGTAACGAATAATGAAAAATCTACAGTTATGGAAATTTTCATTACTGTCAAAGTGTTCTTATTAGAACCAATTACATAACTTGCTATAAGTAATGGGAATGAACAAAAAAAATGATATAATGGGAAAATAATTTGAACATATTGATGAAATAGGAAAAACGTTTTGTGCATGACTTTAAGATATGAAAAATGTAACTGTTTTTTCACAGCAACTCATTTAAAAGATGAAGCATTGCATGAATTTGTTTTTGAAATGATAACTTTCAAATGGTTATAATTAGATTGTTTCTTTCAGAAAATAATCTTTTAAGAGACAGTATATGAGTAATTTGAGACATAACATATGGCAAGTGTAGAATGCTTGGGAGGAACAGGTGACTTTGGTCCTATGGTTCCCAACATTTTCCAACATGGAAGGTTTCCTCACCTCATGTCTGAGTCCACTGTAGTCTAATTGATGAAGATAAGTGAACAACTTCATTATTGTTGTATCATGCAACTAGCAGGATAGTTTAATAGATGTACTAGCAATTGCTATGTTCGTATGAAAACAGATTTGCAGCTCTTAATATGCTCAGTGCTGGGAAATAGGAATCTTTCTATTTCTGGTGCCCAGGGGAAAGATTTGTTCACATCCAAAAATGGGCATGCTGGGAAGGGATAAGCCTGAAGCACACCTAATATTGTGACTTAAGCATCATTATGATTGGACCGGTGAGTGGCGGACACCTAATGGATGTCCCCAGGCGGTCACTGGAGAACAGGCATTGAAGATTGGACTGCCGCATTGCCGGCAGCAGCCTCAAGCAAAGAGGGCCGTGAGGTGGGACGGTTGAAGGGAACCAGGAGGGAGGGTAGTGTGGGAGTGTTTAGGGAATGTAACAGTGGTTGGAATCAGGGAGGCTTATGGTGGCATTCAGTGTGTGGTGTCCAGGTCGCAATCAGGCAGTAGAAGTCGTGATTGGGATGTAGTGTCGAGGTCATTATTGGAGTGGTGGCGGGGGAGCTGTGACCGGCAGCAGACCCCATGTTTTGAATATGGAGCCGGGAGGAGCATTCCTGCGGCTCCTGGCTCCACAGTCAGGTATGTACTTTTAACAAACTTATGCCCACCAGGAACTGAGGCTGAGTTGGAGGAATGCAGAGTTCAAGGAAGGTTGTAGGGCTGGAGGAAATTACAGAGAATAGGAGGGGTAAGGCCATGGATGGATCTGATCAGGATGATGAGAATTTTAAGATTGAGACCAACTAGTGGAATAATCTTTGACTATTACCCCATCAAACCCTTTCATGATTTTGAGCATTGCTTTTAGACAGGTCCAGTGAATGCAGCTCTAGGTTTTCATGGCTTTCATCATAACTATATACTCTTATTCCTGCTACCATCCTCGTGAATTTACATTGCACCGTCCCTATGGTTCCAATATCCTATCTATGTGTCATGATCTTAATTTGGTTTTGTCAGGGAATTTTGATATTGCTTCCATCTCCACAACAAAACAAAGCATTGTGGTCTGAAAAGACACAATATAGGTGTAAATATGATCAACTGGGAGGGGGGGGCGGTCACCTGCCATGGAATGAGAAAAATGTTTTCCACATGTAAAAAGTATGGAAACTTACTTTCTAAAAATAACTCATTATAAAAATAATAGATGCGTGGCACAAGGGCTACAATGAATGCATTTCATTTCAGCATTCAGATGGGAAATTTGTAACCATTCCCATCCATTTATTATTTTATTGCAAGACTTATATACAAACACATCAACCAAAAAATGTCATCTTTAGGCGTTTCTGAAAAACAGTCAACAGCAGGCAGGTCAAAATGCTCAAGAAAAACAAGGTATCGACTAAGCAGAACAAACAAGTATTCTGAATCCAAAATGATTCCATGTTTTTTTCATCAAAACTACATTTAAATATTTTAAATGTGCACAACACAGCAGCTAACTTTTCCAATCCAAATTAATTATGGAACCATCTGTGCAGTTAGTTAACAGTTTAGAATATCTTTAGTAATAATCTCACCAATAGCTCATTTTATCATTTTCAGATTCTGCTTCAATAAATAATTAACATCAAAAATATTAAAATTATTAGCCAGCCATTGCGATTCGTGTGACGAATCAGAATTGAAGGAAATGAAATGGACTAAAATATACCAAAAATGTAGCTTATCTTTCGCTTAACCAGCTGCCTACAAATTTGATTTACGGGTGTGAACAACACAGAATACAAATCTATCTTTCTTTTTTTTTTCTTTTGGGCCTCCTTATCTCGAGAGACAATGGATACGCGCCTGGAGGTGGTCAGTGGTTTGTGAAGCAGCGCCTGGAGTGGCTATAAAGGCCAATTCTGGAGTGACAGGCTCTTCCACAGGTGCTGCAGAGAAATTTGTTTGTTGGGGCTGTTGCACAGTTGGCTCTCCCCTTGCGCCTCTGTCTTTTTTCCTGCCAACTACTAAGTCTCTTCGACTCGCCACAATTTAGCCCTGTCTTTATGGCTGCCCGCCAGCTCTGGCGAATGCTGGCAACTGACTCCCACGACTTGTGATCAATGTCACACGATTTCATGTCGCGTTTGCAGACGTCTTTATAACGGAGACATGGACGGCCGGTGGGTCTGATACCAGTGGCGAGCTCGCTGTACAATGTGTCTTTGGGGATCCTGCCATCTTCCATGCGGCTCACATGGCCAAGCCATCTCAAGCGCCGCTGACTCAGTAGTGTGTATAAGCTGGGGGTGTTGGCCGCTTCAAGGACTTCTGTGTTGGAGATATAGTCCTGCCACCTGATGCCAAGTATTCTCCGAAGGCAGCGAAGATGGAATGAATTGAGACGTCGCTCTTGGCTGGCATACGTTGTCCAGGCCTCGCTGCCGTAGAGCAAGGTACTGAGGACACAGGCCTGATACACTCGGACTTTTGTGTTCCGTGTCAGTGCGCCATTTTCCCACACTCTCTTGGCCAGTCTGGACATAGCAGTGGAAGCCTTACCCATGCGCTTGTTGATTTCTGCATCTAGAGACAGGTTACTGGTGATAGTTGAGCCTAGATAGGTGAACTCTTGAACCACTTCCAGAGCGTGGTCGCCAATATTGATGGATGGAGCATTTCTGACATCCTGCCCCATGATGTTCATTTTCTTGAGGCTGATGGTTAGGCCAAATTCATTGCAGGCAGACGCAAACCTGTCGAAGAGACTCTGCAGGCATTCTTCAGTGTGAGATGTTAAAGCAGCATCGTCAGCAAAGAGGAGTTCTCTGATGAGGACTTTCACTCCAATATCCTATCTATGTGTCATGATCTTAATTTGGTTTTGTCAGGGAATTTTGATATTGCTTCCATCTCCACAACAAAACAAAGCATTGTGGTCTGAAAAGACACAATATAGGTGTAAATATGATCAACTGGGAGGGGGGGCGGTCACCTGCCATGGAATGAGAAAAATGTTTTCCACATGTAAAAAGTATGGAAACTTACTTTCTAAAAATAACTCATTATAAAAATAATAGATGCGTGGCACAAGGGCTACAATGAATGCATTTCATTTCAGCATTCAGATGGGAAATTTGTAACCATTCCCATCCATTTATTATTTTATTGCAAGACTTATATACAAACACATCAACCAAAAAATGTCATCTTTAGGCGTTTCTGAAAAACAGTCAACAGCAGGCAGGTCAAAATGCTCAAGAAAAACAAGGTATCGACTAAGCAGAACAAACAAGTATTCTGAATCCAAAATGATTCCATGTTTTTTTCATCAAAACTACATTTAAATATTTTAAATGTGCACAACACAGCAGCTAACTTTTCCAATCCAAATTAATTATGGAACCATCTGTGCAGTTAGTTAACAGTTTAGAATATCTTTAGTAATAATCTCACCAATAGCTCATTTTATCATTTTCAGATTCTGCTTCAATAAATAATTAACATCAAAAATATTAAAATTATTAGCCAGCCATTGCGATTCGTGTGACGAATCAGAATTGAAGGAAATGAAATGGACTAAAATATACCAAAAATGTAGCTTATCTTTCGCTTAACCAGCTGCCTACAAATTTGATTTACGGGTGTGAACAACACAGAATACAAATCTATCTTACATAGACAATAAGTGAGAAATTAGGCTCCTTTGGACCAGTTTTTTGGGAGCTGCAAGTGCCCTTAGAGCTCCAAAATGGCATCCTTGACACGTATACAGACTTATGACGCAAATTTCACCAGATGGCATATTGGTGCACGTGTTAGCACCCACACAGTGAACGTCCACTGAAAGTATGCAGTGCAGGTAGATCATGATGTCAATCAAGATGCAACGCTGATTTGAAGTCAGTGGTGCAATTTTGGAACCCAACACTCCAGCGAATGCTTTCGCTTAACCACACATGGCTGAACATGCATGCAGCAGTAGGACAGACCCCACAATCAGCGCTATTTAAAGGGGTAATCAACTACTTACAAGCTAGTTACTGGTTGATTTCTTCTGGCTTATGCTACAGTTCCAGAAGTGTTTGGTGCTTTTGAGAGTTGTTTCAAATTGCAGAAGTCTACAGGGTGTGGCAGGTACTGAAGGACATTAACTAACCTTAAGACTTCTGCACAAATCAGTTGCTCCCAGACCAGTTGCGGCACTGGATTCATGTCCTTGACTCCTGGAATTGAACTCTACGGCTACCTGCACCCACAGCCTACAGCCCATGCATATACTGGACATCTCTTTTACTTTCCACCTCCTCTGCCAAGGCCTCCAGTACAGAGTTAGAAAACCTTGCAGACTGCTCTCTTCCATGTTGTGCCATTTTTCAATGTTTCGAAGGTCAGAGCCACTTCCTGCAGGACTGCCAGCACCCTGCTCCAGTCATAATGCACCTCCCCTTTCAGAGGTGCAGGCTACCTTTAAGAAGTGCAGGTTAGCTTTAAGTGATGCTAGCAATTTATGATTTTGTTAATGCATGTAGCTAAGCAACAGCACAGTTAGCACTGGCTGCAGGCAGAAATCATTCAAATGAGCAGGCAGAATGCAGTTGGCATGCTGTTTACATTGTAATCAATGGGTGTAGATTAATCACGCATTGTGATCCCTATGTCCGTATTTAGGGGCTATTCAATATAGTCCTCAATATGCTTGTGAGTTGCTGTTGAAGAAGCTTTGATGAGTTGTTGCAGTGGAGTCACTGCATAAAAGGAAGCCTGTGGAAATTGCTATCTAATTCATATTGCCTGCATGTGACAATCAGGACCAGAAGAGTGGGACCTGGCCCATGGTCTAATTACCAGACTTGAAAAAAATGGGGAGAGGAGGCATGATACATTTGGACTCTCAGCTGATTTTGAGCCACAAGCATGAACAGCACAAATAGAGGCCCCTGACATTGATGTCTGTATAAAATGGATACAGTTCACATGAAAGCACATTGCTTTCATTAAGCAAAAGCCATCAGTACGATTTGAACCAGGAATCAAGGTCCAAGAAAGTGCCTTTTATAAATGAATGACATTTCTGCTCACTAGTCCCAAACATCTCAGATGAACATTAGAGGAAGACAAGATAACTTACTCCCGTAACAATGAGTCAGAACATCATTTCTTTCTTCTACAGTTTGAACTATGATTCTGCTGCAGGAAAATTACTGAACAACTCGTCTAAAGTGTTCGATAAGTTGAGGTGACTCAGACAATAATTAATAAATCTATTTGGATTAAATTAATCTGGACACATCATTTATTCATTTTTGCTCAAGTTGGTATATCTGAAAATCTATATTAATAGTTCAACACTTATGTGACCACCAGGCACATTGATATTGTTTTCAAATCTATGTATAAGTATGACTAGAAATAGTAAGTAATTATGCATACATATTTTACATAAACACAATCTTCAATCCTACTCAAAAGTCTAAAAGCACTGCTTCTTCAATAATACATAGGGGATAAGTTTCCACTTTGGACACAATCAGGAAATTTGGTTCAAATTGTGCTAGTTAGGTACAGTTCATGCTTCCGCTAAAGTTTATTTGCATAATCACAATGTAAAACCTTCCACAAACCAGCGCAATCAGACAGTGTATTGGAAGGTAAGCCTTTTTTTTCTTATTCGTTGCGTTAGAAAATATTCATCAATGTATCTAAGAGTGGTAATCTGGTGCAGTTTTATTAATACAACTGAAAATTGGTTTATCACAATAATAAGCATTTTTAATCAGAGAGTCGAGTCCTCCAACTCTGAATAATATGATTTTAAAATCACTGAAAATTACGCAAAAACTATACTGAAAAATTTACTAGTTTCATTGGTGTACATTTTTCAGTGTCTTCATAAATTAAATATTTTTAATGTGTAACTTGTAAAATGTGCCTACTAGTGCCAGTGTGCCTAAGAAAATGAGTTTAATTTGAAGACCCTCCACGAATGGCCATACACAGCCACAATTGGTGAAACTCACCATTCACATTGTTTCAATCTGTGGGCGTGGTCAGTTTTGTGGCCAGGTCCTGTTTAGAGCAAAATGATTTTTAAACCAGTGTTAAAGATTGTGGAAACTTGATAGATGCTTAACATAACTTATGTTTAAAATTTCTCTATCTTTTGCATTGGTTCAACTGTTTTCACCTGGATTGTGCTGAGAAAACTAGCGCAAACTCTACCCCTAACATTACAGGACTATGAGAATAATCACCTTGTCATCTGCCTTTTTTTTTTAAGAGGTGACTATTCAGACATGAACATATAGTCCTACTGATGTGCTGCGCAGGGAAAAAACAGGCTGCGCACAAGCAATATTCCTTTATGATGCATGCAGCCGTGGCTCTGCATAAATCTTAAGGGACCACGCAGAGCAACAAGCTGGTGGTGCACAGCAAACAGAAGTTAGAGGAAACATTGCTTGAAGTGGAAAACTTGAAGGGCTCTGGGGAAAAAGCAGGTGAGTGGAACTAATTGGATAGCACTTTCAAAAAAAAAGCACAGGTATGATGGGCTGAATGGCATCCCTTCTGTATGTTTCATGGGATGTGGGCATTGTTGGCTAGGCCAGCATTTATTGCCCATCCCTAATTGCCCTTGAGAAGGTGGTGGTGAGCTGCCTTCTTGAACCACTGCAGTCCATGTGGGGTAGGTACACCCACAGTGCTGTTAGGAAGAGACTTCCAGGATTTTGACCCGGTGACAGCGAAGGAACAGCGATATAGTTCCAAGTCAGGATGGTGTGTGGCTTGGAGGGGAACTTGCAGGTGGTGGTGTTCCCATGCATCTGCTGCCCTTGTCCTTATAGGTGGTAGAGGTCGCAGGATTGGAAGGTATTGTCTAAGGAGCCTTGGTGAGTTGCTGCAGTGCATCTTGCAGATGGAACACACTGCTGCCACTGTCCGTCTGTGGTAGAGGGAGTGAATGTTTGTTGATGGGGTGCCAATCAAGTGGGTTGCTTTGTCCTGGATGGTGTTGAGCTTCTTGAATGTTGTTGGAGCTGCACCCATCCAGGCAAGTGGGCAGTATTCCATCACACTCCTGACTTCTGCCTTGTAGATGGTGGACAGGCTTTGGGGAGTCAGGAGGTGAGTTAATCTCCGCAGGATTCCTAGCCTCTGATCAGCTCTTGGAGCTACCGTATTTATATGGCTACTCCAGTTCAGTTTCTGGTCAATGGTAACCCTCAGGATGTTGATAGTGGGGGATTCAGCGATCATAATGCCATTGAATGTCAAGGGGAGATGGTTAGATTCTCTCTTGTTTGAGATGGGCATTGCCTGGCACTTGTGTGGCACAAATATTACTTGCCACTTATCAGCCCAAGCCTGCATTTCTACACGGATTGCTTCTACGATTTGTCTTTATGGCCGAATGAGACAAGGACAGATACAGAAGTGGGAAATAATATTCTGTGGCGTAATGTACTATCCAACGTAAAATTTTAAATAGGGAACTATTTGATACGAACATAGATAGTATGTACATCTAATCTTTGTTAGATCTGAGGACAGCTGTCATCCCATTTTGCAACAGTTTTTGCTCTTTTGGAAGTACTTGTCTTATTGCCTGGTGCGAGCTATAAACAAAGGTAAGTTGCTGCTACTCAAGCTACCGTGGCATAAAAATTATTAGCAAATAAATCTCAATATTACTTCTGTATTCGTGATTGAGTGGAACATTATTCTGGTCAGGAAAATCCTTCAGCAATATTATACGACAGAACAGAGGGAATTCTAAAGAAGATCTGAAAGATGTCAATTCATTGCCTTATATGTTGTAGACATAAAATTTTAATGGTAAACCAAAAATCTGAGGGATAATGTTTTATATTAATATTGTCTAGACTATATAATTTTACAGTAAAAGATCAGAAGGCAAGAAAATCTAGTTTTAAGTGTTTCAGTAAATGATAAACATTGTCTTGACACACAAATTATATGAATTATTTAAGATTTCTGGCATTGAGATCTCATGATTATTGTTGTTGTGCCACACATATTTACTTGCTACTGAACTGTATCAGGAGATGTCAGAAGTTACAGATTCTGGAAAGATCCCATCAGATTGGAAAATAGCAAATGTAACTCTTGTGTTGCGACCAGGTGAGAAAGAAGTCTAGGCTTCCCTCTCAACCTTCACCTGGTCTTACTGTAACAGGGTTTAATTTTTAAACACATCGTGTTTTCAGCTCCCCCTTGGTGAATCCTTGTTCACTGCTTTCCAATTAAGTAAAGAAACGAGTGCAAACAGGCTTTCTTAGATTTAAAGAAGAAAGGTGAAATTTTATTAAACTTAAACTCTATTTCGGTTGACGCCTACGGATACATGATGCGCCCACGCTTGCATGCATACGCGATACACACATGCAAATACAGACAAAAAAGAGAAGAAAAATAAAGTGGAAAGGTTTGAGGCAATAGCTGAAGAGTTGTTACAGTTCTTCAAGCTCACTGCAGAGTCCTTGATTGTAGGTAGCTCTTGCTTTTCGTTGGGGCCCAGTATTCTTCTTAAACCTTGATCACTGTAGGAGACTTTTCTCTCTTGGGGTTCATGTGTCTTCAGTGGGTTTTGGAGTTCCGTGAGCAGACAGCAGAGGCTGTGGCAAGCCAGCCAGGAGAGGTATTTTCAATCCAGGAGCAAACAGCTTTCTGCTCAAACTCTCAGTTCAAACACTGTATAATTCAGAAAAAAACCCAGACTGTCAAGTAGGTTAGTCATGTTTGACCAGGTCTGTTTGTGTATTGTATTGGAGCAGGGAATAGCTCCTTTGTTCCAACATTATCTGTTAATATGCAAAAAATGTCTTTCCAGCCAGGAGCCTGGCGACCCCTTGTCACAGGCCTTCTCTTCTTCATAGCAACAATTTGAAATTTCAGGTCCATGTGGCAAAATTAATATGCATCATTCTTGGCAGGCGGGGGCCTGCGTGACACTTGTATTCAAGAAAGGAGGGAGACAGAAAGCAGGAAACTACAGGTCAGTTAGCCTAACATCAGTCATAGGAAAATGCTAGAATCTATTATTAAGGAGGTTATAGCAGGGCACTTAGAAACTCTTAATGCAATCAGGCAGCGACAACATGGTTTTGTGAAAGGGAAACCGTGTTTGATTAATTTATTAGAGTTCTTTGAGGAAGTAACAAGCAAGGTGGATAAAGGAGAACCTGTAGATGTGGTGTACTTAGATTTCCAGAAGGCGATAAAGTGCCACAACAAGGTTACTACACAAAATAAGAGCTCCTGGTGTAGGGGTAACATATGAGCATGGAGAGAGGATTGGTTAGCTAACAGGAAGCAAAGTAGGCATAAATGGGCATTTTCGGGTTGGCAAGCTATAACTAGTGGAGTGCCACAGGGATCAGTGCTGGGGGCTCAACTATTTACAATCTATATCAATGACTTGGATGAAGGGAGTGAATGTATGGTTGCTAAATTTACTGATGACACAAAGATAGGTAGGAGAGTAAGTTGTGAGGAAGATACAAAGAGTCTGCAAAGGGATATAGTTAGGTTAAGTGAGCGGACAAACATTTTGCTGATGGACTATAATGTGGGAAAATATGAACTTTTCCACTTTGGCAGGAAGAATAGATAAGCAGTATATTATTTAAATGGAGAGAGATTGCAGAACTCGGCAATACAGAGGGATCTGGTGTCCTGGGACATGATTCACAAAAGGTTAGTATGCTGGTACAGCAAGTGATTAGGAAAGCAAATGGAATGTTGTCATTTATTGCAAGGGGAATAGAATATAAAAGTAGGGAAGTTTTGCTACTGTTGTACAGGGCGTTGGTGAGACCATATCTGGTGTACTGCGTACAGTTTTGGTCTCCTTACTTAAGAAAGGATATAACTGCAATCGAAGCATTCCAAAGAAGGTTCACTTGACTGATTCCTGGGATGAAGGGCTTATCTAGTGAGGAAAGGTTAGACAGGTTGGGCCTGTATCCATTGGAGTTTAGAAGAACGAGAGGTGATCTTATTGAAACATATAAGATCCTGAGGGGACTTGGCAGGTTGGATGCTGAAAGAATGTTTCCTCTTATGGGAGAGACTAGAACTAGGGGACACAGTTTAAAAATAAGGGGTCTCCCATTTAAGACTGAGATGAGGAGAATTTTTTTTCTCTCAGAGGGTTGTTAGTCTGTGGAATTCTCTGTCCCAGAGAGAATTGAATATTTTTAAGGCTGAGTTAGATAGATTCTTGATTGACAAGGGAGTCAAAGGTTATAGTGGGTAGACAAGCAAGTAGAGTTGAGGCCACAATCAGATCAGCCATAATCTTATCAAATGGCAGATCAGGCTCGAGGGGCCGAATGGCCTACTCCTGCTCCTAATTCCTATGGTCTGTGGTATTCCTATGATATGTACGTGCATATGCAGGATGAGTCAGTTCAGTTTTCACATCATCTATTCTCACATCAGCTTACATATTTCTGTACCATGAAACACATTGAATCACAGTGATCTGTACTCTGCAAAAAAAGTAATCTATTTCTTGGCCATGTGAGCCGCATGGAAGATGGCAGGATCCCCAAGGAGACATTGTACAGCGAGCTCGTCACTGGTACCAGACCCACCAGCCGTCCATGTATCCGCTTTAAAGACGTCTGCAAACGCGACATGAAGTCCTGTGACATTGATCACAAGTCGTGGGAGTCAGTTGCCAGCGATCGCCAGAGCTGGCGGACAACCATAAAGGCATGGCTAAAGCGTGGTGAGTCAAAGAGACTTAGCAGTTGGCAGGAAAAAAGACAGAAGCGCAAGGAGAGAGCCAACTGTGTAACAGCCCCGACAACCAATTTTATCTGCAGCACCTATGGAAGAGTCTGTCACTCTAGAATTGGCCTTTATAGCCACTCCAGGCGCTGCTTCACAATCCACTGACCACCTCCAGGCGCTTACCCATTGTCTCTCGCGCCAAGGAGGCCAAAGAAGAAGAATTTCAATAGGCATTGTCTTTTAGTTTGTTTAGTGATTTTGCCTTGGATGTGCTTGAGAAACAGCATTATTCAAATCTTCATGAAGAAAGTTTCAATTTATTCAAAAGATTGAGCACCAGAATTCCTCTGCTGTATCATCTGAAATGTATCTGTTTAGAACCTTACAATTAAAAACAAAAAGGAAACCATGGTAGTTTTACAACAGCAGTATTTTAGCAATAAAGCAACAAGGAATGCTATATATAGTATTATCTCTGTTGTCAAGGAAAAGATAGGAACTGGGCTACTTGCACAAATACAACAAGTTATTTGCCTTATGCAATGGTGGGCAATCAATTGGCTGATATTGCAAATGTCCCTTTGAAGCTGCTTGAAAGGAACTAGTGGCATAGAAGTTTAAAGTCGTACCGACTTTCACTGCCGTGCAGTGCAACACCTCAGGTAGAGGTGGGCTAGAAGGTGTTGCAACTTAGTTATTGCCTTGCAAGGGAAGTGCAACCTTCACAAGCATCGCCAAGTTGTGAAGTCTAGATATGAAGCGTCTGCATCCAGAAGTGCCAGGTGGATGATTCATCTCGGCCTCCTGAGTTTGCCTCCATCACAGTAGCCACTCTTCAAACAATTCGACTCACTCCATGTGATATTAAGAAATGGCTGAGCGCACGGAATACAGTAAAAGCTTCGGCCCCATCAACATCCCAGCTGTGGCGATGAACTAGCCACACCTCCAGCCAAACTATTTTGGCACAGCTGCAACACTGGCATCTGCCTGATAAAGTGGAAAATTGCCCATGTATGTCCTGTCTACAAAAAGCTGTCTACAAATCCATTCCAGCCAATTACCAGTTACCAATTACCAATCAATCATCAGCATCGTGTTGAAAGGTGTCACTGGCAGTGCTATCAAGTGGCAATTACTCAGCAATAACCTATTCACTGATGTTCTGTTTACATTTCTCCACAACCTCGCGACTCCAGACCTCATTACCGTCTTGGTCCAAATATGGACAAAAGAGCTGAATTCCAGAGGTGAGGTGAGAGGTGACTGTCCTTGACATCAATGCAACAATTGACAGAGCGCATCTAGGAGCCTTAGTAAAATTGAAGTCAATGGGAATCAAGGGGATAGCTGTTCACTGGTTGGAGTCATACCAAGCAAAAAGGGAGATGATTGTCATTGTGGAGCCAATCATTTCAGCCCCAGGACATCACTGCAGGAGTTTCTCAGGGTAGTGTCCTAGGTCCAACCATCTTCAGCTGCTCCATCAATGAACTTCCCTCCATCAGAAGGTCAGAAGCATGGATGTTCGCTGAAGATTACACGGTGCTCAGTTACATTTGCAACTCCTCAGTTACTGAAGCAGTCCATGCCTGCATGCAGCAAGACTTGGACAACATTCAGGCTTGGGCTGATAAGTGGCAGGCAATGGCCATTTCCAACAACAGTCAAACTACCTCCCCTTGGCAGTCAATGGCATTACCATCGCCAAATCCCCCACCATCAATGTCCTGGGGAGTTACCAATAACCAGAACTTAACTGGATCTGTCACATCAATTGTGTGGCAATAAGAGCAGGTCAGAGGTTGGGTATTCTGCGGCAAGTAACTCACCTCCTCACTTCCCAAAGCCTTTCCACTATTCACAAGACATACGTCAGGAGAGGGTTAGAATACAAAAACAAGAAATGCTGGATTCACTCAGCAGGTCTGGCAGCATCTGTGGAAAGAGAAGCAGAGTTAACGTTTCGGGTCAGTGACCCTTCTTCGGAACCCGACACTGACCCGAAACGTTAACTCTGCTTCTCTTTCCACAGATGCTGCCAGACCTGCTGAGTGAATCCAGCATTTCTTGTTTTTGTTTCAGATTTCCAGCATCCGCAGTATTTTGCTTTTATTTGAGGGTTAGAATACTCTCCGCTTGCCTGGCTGAGTACAGCTCCAATGACATTCGAGAAGCTCAAGATTATCCAGGCAAAGCATCCTGCTTGCTTGGCACCTCATTCTCCACCTTAAATATTCACTCCCTCCACCATTGTGGCTGCCGTGTGTACCATCTACAAGATGCACTGCAGCAAGTCACCAAGGCTCCTTCAGCAGCATCTCCCAAACTCATGACTCTACCGCCTATAAGGACTAGGCCAGCAGGCACATGCGAACACCACCGCTTGCAAGTTTCTCTCCAACATACCATCCTGAAATACATCGCTGTCCCTTCATTGTTGCTGGGTCAAAATCCTGGAAACCCCCTGCCTAACAGTACTGTGGGAGTACCTTCATCACACAGACTGCAGCGGTTAAAGAAGATGGCTCATCGGCACCTTCTCTAGGGAAATTACGGATGGACAATAAATGCTGGCATTGCCCGAAATGCCCACATCCTATGTTCAAATCATAGAAAAATGTTTATCTAGGAGTGTATACAGAGTACGTCTGAGGCTATCATGCAGAAACTGTATAGTGCACTGAAAAAGAAAATATACAACCCTGGAGGTAGTGCAGAGAAAAGTGACAAGGCTGATCTCTAATGTCAGAGGGCGTTCTTCACTTTTTCAATAATTTAAATTATATTTCACACGGTTTATTAGTGTAGCCTTGCCAGCTCAGTGTGAGCTGACTGGAGCATAGATCATGGGGAAGCTAATTGTAAAGAGGCTGAATAGGATCGTAAGTGAAAAGTTGTGCAGCTAATCTTAGAGAATTTGGCCTGGTTGGACAGAATACACAGTATGAAAAAGTGTTCACAGCAGACCAGCAGGGAAGAGGGGAGATGTGTGCAACTGATGGGATGGATTTGGGTGGGGAGGGAAAGTTAAAAACATCCAATAACAAAAAGTGGTGTGGAATTGATTACTTAGATTATATGACGCTGCTTGGAAGCTGCCTGTACTCAACAGACCTGGCAGTATAATGAAGCATCCTATTCCCTTAGTTTATTGCTGCTTCATAGTGATTTGATGTTAGGTGCTGAATCGGCTATCATGCCCAAATTCTTTTCTGCTTCACCTTTGACTATTTATACACCATCTATAATATACAAGAACCATAAATTCTTCGAGCCAATGTCCAGTACTTTGCAATTCCATCCGCCACTTAAATTGATCTGCAAACTTATCCTATTTATATTTGTTTCTGCATCTAAGTCAGTAAGATAGAATAGGAACAGTCGGGACCCCAGCATTGAAACCCATGGCATTCCATTCAGTACTTCTCCTCAATATTGACAAATGTGCACAGTTTTCTTACTTTGAGCCAATTATATATGGTGGGGGAATGGCATTAAGTGAATTGCTCATTTGAAGAGCAGGTGCTGACGATGGGCTGAATGGCCTCCTGCGCTGTAACAATTCTGTGATATATCTGTGCCTAGGTTTTAGCTTGAATTTCCTCAGCTTTCAGCTTCAATAATAGCCTCTGATGAGGAATTTCATCAAAAGCTTTTTGGAAATCTAATTACCATCAGCAGGGACTGCAACTTCCTCAACAAAATCAAGGAGGTTTGTCAAGCAGGACCTCCCATTGTACTGTAGGTGGTCAACCACACCATCCTTGTCCAATGCCTCTCGAGTATCCAGCTCGGTGGCACTGCTGTTGCATGTTTCCACTCTGACCTATTTGATCATAAATAGGGCATCTGCAGCATTGGCCTCTCCTACCACCCTGACATTGTTACCTCCAAACTCCTCTAAAGATCTAGCATGGGCTTCCTCCTCTTCTGCATCTAAATGCTGCCACTTTGAAACATTGGGCTGGATTTTAAGCAGACCTCGCGTCATGATCCGTGGTGGGAGAGGAGGGCCTGAAGATGGCTCTGGATGAGGACCACCATGGACCTCGATGCTGGCTGGACCCGGCCTGATCCTCCCAATGGCAGTGAGGCTCTGTGGCGGCCCCTCCACCACTGGGCAATGGGACCACAATTTGAATTGGTGCCTTCAGATCCGCATCGGGGAAACAAGGCATGACACTATTGGAGGGGGGGAGGGGAAGAGGTAAGTTTAGCAGTTTGGGAGACGAGGGGGGACAGGGTCAAATAAACGACATGGGTGTAGGGGATGGTGGGAAGGGTTGTACTTTAAAATTTGTGCATTTTTGGGGGGGGGGGGGAAGGTCAAATGTTAAAGGTAAGTGTTTTGATGGGGGAAAGAGCAAATAGTTAATGTCATTATTATTGTGGGTGGGAAAAGGGCTTTGGAACTTCATTTATGTAATTCTGCGGTGATATCGCTTTTAAAATTTAAATATCCCGCCAGGGCTGACTGCCCTTTAAAAATGGTGTCAGCACCTGCGCAGAGGCAGCTGACGTCATTGCTGGGGACGGACAGCCCGCCCCCTCCACGTGATTGAGGACCACCCAGCTCCACCTCTTCCCCACCAATTCTCTTGATCACTCCACACCTCTGTGTTTTCAGACTGCTTGTCCGACATCAAGTCTCGGATGAGCGACAATTTCATCTGGCTAAACATTGGGAAGACTGAAACCAGGGTCTTCGGTTGCTGCCACAAACTCTAAACCCCTGCCACAAATTACATTCCTCTCCCCAGCCACTGCAATTTCACACCCCAAGCTGAGCTTCCAATTCCATATCCTCTCCATCATAAAAATTTCTTATTTCTACCTCATAACATTGCCTACTTCCACTAACTTAGCCCTTGTGCCATTGAAACTGCTCATCTATGGCTTTGTCACCTGCAGGCTTGACTATTTCAATCCTCTCCAGGCTGGCCTCCTATCCTTCACCCTCTGTAAACTTCAGCTTATCCAAACCACTGCTACTCATATCCTGTCCCATACCAGCAAGTTTGCTTGCCTATCAGCTCTGTTGTTGCTGACCTAGATTGGATCCTGGTCCACCAATCCCTATAATTTAAATTCTCAATGTCATTTGTATTCCTTAATGACCTTACCCTCCCTATTTCTCTAAACTCTTCCAGCTCTACAAAACCTCCCAAACTCTCCGTTCCTCATCAACAATAACATGTAATTGTATAATGCTTTTAATGTAAGAAAACATCCCAATGCTCTTCAACAGCGTAATAAGACAAAGATGGAGATATTAGAACAGGTGATTAAACGCTTGAGCAAAAGTTAACGTATTTATTTAGCACATAAAACATCCCAAGGTTCTTCACAGGAGTGTTATGAAGCAAAATTGGACACTGAGCCACATACGGAGGTATAGGGCAGATGGGCAAAAGCTTGGTCAAAGAGGTAGGTTTTAGGAAGTGTCTTAAAGAAGTTAAGAGAGGTAGAGAGGCAAAGAGGTGGAGAGAGAGAATTCCAGAGCTTAGGGCCCAGGCAGCTGAAGGGATGGGCACCAATGGTGGAGCAATTAAAATCGGGGATGCTCAAGAGGCCAGAATTAGATGAGCAGAGATATCTCGAAGTGTTGTGCGACTCAATATTACAGAGATAGGGAGGGGGCGAGGTCATGGAAGGACTTGAAAACAAGGATGAGGATTTTAAAATTGAGGAATTGCTTAACCAAGAGCCAATGTAGGTCAGCGGTGAGGAGATGGGTGAATGAGACTTGGCGTGAGTAAGAACTGGACAGCAGAATTTTGGATGACCTCAAGCTTACAGAGGGTAGAATGTGGGAGGCCAGCCAGGAGTGCACTGGAATAGTCAAGTCCAAAAGTAACAAAGGCATGGATGAGGATTTCAGCAGTAGATGAGCTGAGGCAGGGGCAGAGCCAGGCAATGTTACAGAGGCAGAAATAGGCGATCTAAGTGATGGCGCAGATATGTGGTTGGAAGCCCATTTTGGGATCAAATATGACACCAAGGTAGCGAGCAGTCTGATTCAACCTCAGAAACCTGGCAGGGACAGGGATAAGTTTAAGGAGGGTCTTGAAGGAGGAGAGAGTGGTGTACAGACAAAGAGATTTAGGGAGGCAATTCTACAGCTTAGGGCCTAGAGAGCTGCCAAATAGCGAGGTAAGGAGAATGCGGGATGCACAAGTCCACATCTAAGTTGTAGATCTGGTGTTGGCTGTCGACAGTATTGAATCCTAGATCATGTTGAACTTAATTGTTTTGTGATCACTATCATTTGGGGTGCTACAGTTTCCATTTTCTGTGTGATGTTAGACTCATTTACCAGTTAACAAGTCATGAAAAAAAAATTCCTCATATGGTTTCCCTGACACACCAGTAAATTTCCAAGTTACCAGCACCCAGCTCATGATTTTTCATATATTCAAATGAACGCATCAAAATCATAGGATTCGTACATGATTTCCTGATGTGCACTCCTGGCAGTGGTTTATATGCCAGCAGTGTGCAAATGAAAAATGGGCCCTATTGCATCATGAAGCAATTATTCATTACAAGTATCAATTCAGATTCCAGGTGTGCAATACCGATTTATATTTGTTTGATTGAAACCTCCATTAATATACCTTTCTATTTTCTGACATCCTTTTATTGCTTTTTCCCACAGTTGTAAATCGGAACAAAACCAGTTACTTAGTTCTTGTTGTCTCTAGTTATATTACTTTGCTGAGTAATAAGCTCCTTCCTATACAGTCTACTTCCTTTACTTCCACACTGTTTAACACATACAGCACCTGCTCCTTCCTTGTCTATTCTGTGCATGATGAAATAATGAAATATAGTAGAATTCAATTTTTTAAAACAGGTACATAAAAGAAAATTCAAAATTTTTAGTATATTTTGTTTTCATCTCCAAGAACGATCTATTAACATAAATAAAATGCAGCTGTTTCCTACCTGTTGATAGCTGGCTTCTTCGATTGAAACGAAGATTGAGGGATGGTTTCCAGGGCATGGCCCATGGCGCAGTCTTCAATGTGAATGTGCATTGTTTAGTATTAAGTAGGGGTAGAAGTGGCGAGACATCTGTTAACCAACGGCCAATGCGTCTGTAATTATAAATTGCAAAGATCTGTGTAATGTTTTGGTAATAAAAGGGAAATAGAGGTGAAGGAAGTAAAAGGCTATTTCCTCAGATCTGCTCCTGCTCCACAAGACACATTCTGTGCCGTGGAGGAGTGAGAGCACGTCTGAGGAAATTCCTGGCTTATGTTTATAGCATGTTTGCAGAAGACATTTCAACGTTAACTGGATAGCTGGCGTGCTTGAACATTCCTAACGTGACTTTCCTTTTGAATTTTTCCAATGTTTCAGTTGGTAAATGCCCCGCGCGTAGGACTAAACCATGAAGATCCCAGGTTCAATCCCTAGCTACTGAGCAAGCTGTTCTGAGCCTGAGAAACGTTAGTGGGAAAAACACACAGCCAGAATTCCAACTCTTGTTTGCTATTCAGTGACACAAGAACACAAGAAATAGGAGCAGAAGTAGACCATATGGCCTGTTGTGCCTGCTCCACCATTCAATATGATTATGGCTAATCTTTGGGCTTCAACTCCACTATCCTGCCCGCTCCCCATATCCCTTGATTCCCTGAGAGACCAGAAATCTGTCTATCCCAGCCTTAGATGTATTCAATGAAGGAGTATCCACAATCCTCTGGGGCAGAGAATTACAAAGATTCACAACCCTTTGATTGAAGTAGTTTCTCCACATCCCAGTCCTAAATAATCGGCCCCTTATCCTGAGTGTGTGCCCCTGTGTTTTAGATTCCCCGACCAGCAGAAACAATCTCTCGGTGTCTACCCTATCAACCCCCTTCGAATCTTGTATGTTTCAATGAGATCGTCTCTCATTATTCTAAACTCCAGAGAATTTAGGCCCAATTTACTCAGCCTCTCATCATAGGAGAACTCTCTCATTCCAGGGACCAATCTAGTGAATTTTCGCTGTACCGCCTCCAATGCAAGTACATCCTTTTTTAAATATAGAGACCAAAACTGCGCACAGTACTCTAGATGTGGTCTCACCAAAGCCCTGCACAATTGTAGCAAGACTTCTTTATTCCTGTACTCTAATTTCTTTACAATAAAGGCCAACATGCCATTTGCCTTCCTAATTGCTTGCTATACCTGCATGCTATCTTTCTGCATTCCTTGTACGAGCACACCCAAGTCTCTCTGAACATCAACGTTTAAAAGTTTCACACCTTTCAAAAAGCATTCTGCTTTTCTATTCTTACGACCAAAGTGAATAACTTCACATTAAACTTCATCTGCCATCTTGTGGCCAACTCACTTAACCTATCTATATCTCTTTGCAGCCTCAGTGCCCTTCCCATAGCTTACCTTTCCACCTAGCATTGTATTGTCAGCAAAGTTAGATAGATTACTCTCTGTCTCTTCATCTAAGTCATTAATATTGATTGTAAATAGCTGAGGCTCCAACACTGATCCTTGCGGCACTCCACCTCACTGCCTGCCAACTTGAAAATGCCCCATTTATTCCCACTCTTTGCTACCTGTCTGTTAATCAATCCTCTATCCATGCTATTATATTACCCCCAACTCCATGAGCCGTTATCCTGTGTATTAACCTTTTGCGTGGCACCTTATCGAATGCCTTTTGGAAATCCAGGTATACTACATCTACTTGTTCCCCTTTATCTACCCTATGAGTCACATCCTCAAGGAACTCTAATAAATTTGTCAAACAGGCTTTCCCTTTCGTGACATGTTGACTTGATCTAATCATACTATGTTTTTCTAAATGCATTTTTAAGACTTCCTTAATAATAGATTCCAGCATTTTCGCAACGACTGATGTTAGGCTAACTGGCCTGTAGTTTTCTCTCTCCCTCTCTGCAGATATCTTTTTTAGAACCTGGACACTTTGTTCCAGAAGGCAGTCACACCCCTTAGGATAGCGTCTTCTGATGTGGTCAGTAGTCAGGGATGGGAGATGTGACTGCAAGTGAGGCAGGTGTGGGCATCGAGAAGGCAGAAGTGGAGGAGCCTCAGCCCTTGCAATTGTCCTATATGTTTGAAGTTCTTTCATCCTATATGGATGAGAATGAGGGCTGAAGGGTGGATGAGCAAATTGACCATGGCACTGTGGTACAGGAAGCAATTCTAGCAGGGGGAGTAAATAGGAATGTAGTGGTAGTAGGGGACAGTATAGTCAGGGGGAAAGACACAGCTCTCTGTAGCCAAGAGTGAGAGTCCAGAAGGCTGCAGGTGCCAGCGTTCGAGACATCTGCTCAGGACTGGAGAGGAACTTGCAATGGGAAGGGGAGGATCCAGTTGTCATGGTCCACTTGGTTACCAACGAAATAAAGAGGACTAGGAAAGAGGTTCTGCATTGGAAGTATGGGCTAAATTAAAAAGCAGAACCTCAAAGGTAATAATCTCTGGGTTATTATCTGAGCCGTGAGCAAATTGGCATAGGGTGAATAAGATTAGAGAGTTAAATGCATGGCACAAAGATTGGTGTAGGAGAAATTGGTTATGATTCATTGGGCACTGACACCAATACTGGGGAAAGTGGGAGCTGTACCGTTAGATGGTCTTCACCTGACCATGCTGGGACCAGTGTTCTGGCGAGTCATATAACTAGGGCGGTAGAGAGGGCTTTAAATTAAATATTAGGAGCGAGGGATCAAGTGAGAGAAGATGTGATAATTTAAAGAGAGAGGAGAAGGCAAGACAGAAAGGTAGCAATAAGGGTAATGATAATCAGAGTGTGGCAGGAAGCGACAGAGTGTACAAACTTAAGATAAGGCTAGAAGTTGTGAAAATAATAAAAAGACAGAATTAAATGCACATAGCATTCGCAACAAGGTGGATGAATTGACGGCACAAAAAGAAGTAAACTGGTCTGATCCAGTTGCCATTACGGAGACATGGCTGTCGGGTGGCGATGGCTGGGAACTGAATGTTCAAGGGTATTCACCATTAGGAGGGATAGGCAAAAAGGAAACGGAGGTGGGGTAGTGCTGTTAATACAAGATGAGATCAGAATATTAGTCTGAGTGGATTTAGATCGAAAGATCAGTTTGAGTAGAGCTAAGAAACAGCAAGGGGCAGCAAACAATGGTAGGAGTTGCTTATATAGACCACCAAACAGTAGTGGCACTGTAAGGCATAGTATAAATCAGGAAATTAGAGGTGCATGTAACAAGGGTAATACAGTAATCATGGGGGCGTTTAATCTATATATAGACTGGGGGTGAACCTAATTAGCACTAATGCTGTGGAGGACGAATTCCTGGAATGTGTACGAGATGGTTTACTAGAACAGTATGTTGAGGAACCAACCAGACAATGGCTATTACAGATCTGGTAGTGTGCAGTGAGAAAGGATTAATTACTAATCTCATTGCAAAGGAGCCTTTAGGGAAGAGTGACCATAATATGATGGAATTTTACTTTAAGTTTGAAAGTTCTGTAGTTCAATCTGAAACTAGGGTCTTAAATCTAAACAAAGGAAACTACAAAGGAATGAGGAGCAAATTGGCTGTGGTAGATTGGGAAGCTACTTAAAAAGGTATGACAGTAGACAGGTAATGACTAGCATTTAAAGAATGAATGCACGGTTTACAACAAGTTTATATTCCTTTGAGGCACAAAAACCCAGCAGGAAAAGTGATCCAACCATGGCTAACAAGAGAAGTTAAAGATAGTATGAGATCAAAGAAAGGGGCTTATAAAGTTAGCAAAAAAGTAGTAAGTGTGAGGATTGGGAGCATTTTAGAATTCAGAAAAGGAGGACCAAGAAACTGATAAAGAAAGAAAAAAACTAAATATGAAAGTAAACTAGCAAGAAACATAAAACGGACTGTAAAAACTTCCATAGATATGTAAAAAGAAAAAGATTAACAAAGACAAATGTGGGCCCATTACAGGCAGAGACAGGGGAATTTATAATGGTGAATAAGGAAATGGCAGATAAATTTAACAAGTACTTTCTGTCTGTCTTCACAGAGGAGGATACAAAAAACCTCCCTGAAATACTAAAGAACAAAGGGACTAGCGAAAGTGAGGAACTGAAAGAAATTAGTATCAGTAAAATGTAGCACAGGAAAAATTAAAGGGACTGAAAGTTGATAAATCCCCTGAACCTGATGATCTACATCCCAGAGCGATGAAAGAGGTGACTGTAGAGTTAGTGGATGCATTGGTGATCACCTTCCAAAATTCTATAGATTCTGGAATGGTTCCTGAAGATTGAAAGGTAGCAAATGTAACCCCAATATTTAAGAAAGAAAGGAAAGAGAAAATGAGGAACTGCAGACCTGTTAGCCTGACATCAGTAGTAGGGAAAATGCCAGAATCAATTATAAAGAATGTGATAACTGCACACTTTGAAAATAATGGTAACAGTGAGCAGAGTCAACATGGATTTATGAAAAGTAAATCATGTTTGACAAAGATGTTGAAGTTTTTTGAGGATGTAACTAGCAGAATAGATAAGGGGGAACCAGTGGAAGTGGTGTATTTGGATTTTCATAAGGCTTTTGCTAAGGTCCTGCACAAGGGGCTGAAATTTATACTCCTGCCGCTGAAATCGACAGCAGGCGAAAAGAACACATCGCGGAGCCGCCACGATATAAAGCGCAGAAGCTCATTTCAATAGCCGGGGCGGGCGGACGGGCTGCCCCCACCGCCCCGGATGACGTGAAGGGGGCAAATTCAATTTAAATATTTAAAGAAACACTTAATTAAAAAATCACATACATTTATTTTGCCCCTCTCCCACCCCCCCATTACCATAAACTTAACTACTTGTTCTCTCCTCGCCAATACACTTGACCACCTGACCTTCCCCCCCCCCCCACAAAGTGCATAAACTGTAACCTAAAGCCCTTCCCACCATCCCTTACACCAATGATGTAACTTTGACCCCGTTTCCCCCCTTCCGCACTGAGAAACATACCTCCTCCCCCCCCTCCCAACCAGTGTTCCAACTCGTTTCCCCGGACAGGGATCCGAAGACGAAGATCGCACTGGGACAGACGCTGGGAGTGTAAGCGTAATTAATTCACTGATTTTAATTTATTTAAATATTTAAATGGCGGTCCTGTCGCCAAGCGGCAGGGGGGCCATCACAAGGCCTCGCTGCTGCTGGCAATATTGGGCTGGGCCCTCCCGGCGCTGGGGTGCATAGCGACCCTCTCCCGGAAGCATTTTCCAGCCACCCCACCCCCGCCACGAACCCAGACATTGACGTCTGTAAAATTCAGCCCAAGAGGTTAGTAAACAAAATTAGAACACATGGGATTGACATGGATTGAGAATTGGTTAATGGACAGAAAACAGAGAGTAGTAATATATGGGTCGTTCTCAGGTTGGCAGGCTGTGACTAGTGGGGTAGCGTAAGGATCAGTGCTTGGGTCCCAGCTATTCACAATCTAGATCAATGATTTGGATATGGGGACCAAATGTAGTATTTCCAAGTTGCTGATGACACAAAACTAGGTGGGGTTGTGAGGAGGATGCAAAGAGGCTTCAAGGGGATTAGACAGGCTAAGTGAGTGGGCAAGAACATGGCAGATGGAATATAATGTGGAAAAATGTGGTTATCCAGGTAGGAAAAAATAAAATGTAGAATATTTCTTGAATGGTGAGACTTGGGAAGTGTTGATGTCCAAAGGGACCTGGGTATCCTTGTTCATACGTCACTGAAAGCTAATATGCAATTAGGAAGGCACATGGTATTTTGGCCTTTATTGCAAGAGAATTTGAGTACAGGAGTAAAAGAAGTTTTGTTGCAATTGCATAGAGCCTTGGTGAGACCGCACCTGGAGTATTATGTAGTTTTGGTCTCTTTACCTCAGGAATATTTGCCATAGAGGGAGTGCAACAAAGGTTCACCAGACTGATTCCTAGGATGGCAGGATTGCCCTATGAGCAGAGATTGAGGTAACTGGGCCTGTATTTTCTAAAGTTTAGAAGAATGAGAGATGATCGCATTGAAGCATACAAAATTTTTACAGGGGGGAGGGTGGTCTAGAACCAGAGGACACAGTCTCAAAATAAGAGGCAGGCGATTGAGGAGTGAGATGAGAGTGGTGAATCTGTGGAATTCTTTACCTCAGAGGGCTGTGGAGGATCAGTCATTGAGTATGTTCAAAACAGAGAGGATAGTGCGGGAAAATGGCTTTGATCAGCATGGTTGAATGGTGGAGCAAGCTCAATGGGCCGAATGGCCTACTGCTGCTTGTATTTCCTATGTCCCTAACCCTAGGATGTAGCCCATCAGGTGTCAGGGATCTGTCAGATCTCTCCAATACTTTATCTCTGCTGATATTAATTACCTTAATTTCCTCACTCTTTTTAGCCCCTAGGTTACCCTCTATTACTGGTATGCAACTTGTGACAGCTGCTGCGAAGTTCATGTATATGGAAAGGATTATGCTTGAGCTTTGCTGCACATGCTGCTAAGTGGTTAAAAAACCTGATCCTCACTGTTTAAGCTCACAGGTGAAGAATGAATAGTTGGGAAAGTTAACAAAGAGCAGCTACATCAGTGCACTCAAGCCCTAGTTTAAGTCACTGTCTTCAGCAGAGGATAGGAGAAAACTGGCAGGGCAAAGAAAACAAAACATTTTTGTTGCAAACAATTTACATATTTCAGTAATGGAGACTGTTAAGCAAACCTAAGAAATGTTTGCATCAGTTTCCAATCTCAGATATCAACTAACAGAAATACAATGTCTTAGAAACTCTTTAAAAACATAGGGTGGGATTTTAGGCCAAAGAAATGGACAGCAAGAAGGTGGTGGGGCCGTAAAATTGCTTGTTATGACGTCTGCTCAGCACCCCCAACGCCATCACACCAGGCCAAAATTTCACGAGCAGGAAGCTGCAGAGAGACGCTGCTCGTGTTTTTGAAAGTAGCAATTGACAGCCATTTAAGCTCATTAATACGGCAATTGACCGCGATTTAATGGGCTCCTCCAGATGTAACGGTAAGTGTATGGGGGCCAAGGGGCTTCAGGGTGGCAACGGGATAGCAACTGTTGCCATTTGTGCACGGCAGCCACGGAGCAAGGCTTTTTTCTTTTGTTGGTTGAAAGGATTTGGGCAGCCATTGCTTTGGGGTATAGGCCCCCTTTGATGAGAAGTGCTTGTTAGAGTGGAGCCTGGAGAGGGGGAAAGGGTTGGGCAGTGTTGCAGCAGCTACTGGCAGGGTATGCCAATCAAACTGACAGTGACCAAGTGCCATGGGTATCATTCATTCTGGAGGAGGGTCCTCCAGCGAGGAGCTCACTAGCGGCTGGATGTTGGAGTGGCCACTAGTAGCTGGATGCTGGAGAGGTCACCAGCAGCTGAATGCTGGAAGGCCCGAGTCTTCGGAAGATGGTTGCTCGGAGGAATGCAGGTACAACGGACATCCACATCAGGGCTTGGGTGCTGGCGGCATTTTAAAGATGGCACCCGCACTTCCTTCTGCAGCAGGTGACAATGTGACCACCACTGAAAGCCCGCCTCCAGCTGCTGAGTGGCTGGCCACCCTGCCTGCCAGCCATTAATTAGCCAGTCAGTGCAAGATTCCAATGGGACGGGAGTTGGAGATGGCCTTCGCCGCCCACTGCTGGTTCCACCTTCCCTTTCCTGCCGGGTCCCGTGAAATCCTGGCTGTAGGTTCTAAAAAAAATGGCAGCCTTGATTTTTTTTTCCTGCTGCCATTTCTATTTGTAAACAGAAATTGATACTTAAAAGCTCAGTCACCTTAACATAATTCACTCAAGTAAATTTTTGAAAAGGTATGTCACATTACAATGTCATGTGCAAAAAGCAATATGCTTAGCCAGTCAGATGTAAAATCTAATACTGACATTAAGTTGCCTTGCAGTATGTCTATGTCTTAGTTACAGTGAAATTTCCCTTCATGTTAACTGAAGCTGCTGTCAATAGTTGCTGGCATCTGTGATTCTTAAAGCTATTTCACCAATTTTCATTTTCAAAGTAAAATTTCATGTTTTATTCATATTTTAGTTGAAATATTTAAGATTTAACTATTAGTTTCACCTAAGAGTCATTTTAGTTTTGAAGTATCATATTAATCTGTGTAAAATAAGGAAATGAAAATACACAATAGAAAGTAAATTGTATTACTTTATGTACATTGCTTCGTATTTTAATTGCATAAATTAATTGCACCTATTTGATAACAAAGCAGTGATGCATTTTGGGTGCTTACAAAGTTGGATCAAATGCACTCTTTAATGGTAAACTGCTCCAGAACTGTGTTTTTTAAAACAGTTTTTTTATTTGCACCTTTTTCTGCAATTATTCTCACCTCCTCCTCTCCTGAAGGTGTTGACTCCTTGCTGGGATACAGATCCACAGGAGTGGTGACCCGACAGCGCCTCATCAAGCTGAAGGATTGCAAAGCTGAGGAATGCAACAATTTTACTTTTGCAGGATGGCAGCATCACGCACAGGACAGATTATCTGCTGTTTCCACCTCCTCACACTGCCACAGCATTCCAAATGTTCTTCATTTCTATCTCAAATACATATCCTTATCTGGTTTAATTCATCCTTATGATTTCTCTGTGTGAGAATACCCAATTAATGACAAATCATGGACAACTTTGTAGAGTGGATTTTCATCTATTATAATAGCCTGGCTGTCTAGTGATTCAGTGCATTGTCACTGTACAACAAATGTGGTTGGACATGGGCTCCGACTAGTAATGTACTTGTAATTGGTGCATCAAAGAGAGGTGTCCATGGTACCTCCAAACAGCTGGCCAGACTAGTTTAAAAGTATGATACCTGTCCTCACTGTTGAATAGGCAATGCAGTTTTAGAGAGGTAGAAAGAGAGAATAAAACTTTAAAAAGCAGTCTCAAAAACACAGTCCAGTTTATTTTGTAAGTATCATAAAGGAATATTTCTTCCCATCAGCTTGGGCCAGGTTTGATTCAAGGTGCTACAGTTTTTTAGTCTTCCACCAGAAAATTATCTCATGCTGAATGACCACTCCTATCAGTGAGTCCTTGCTCACTATCCACCTAAGTACATCCTATTTCCACCATATCTGACAACACAGCAATGCCCAGGGTCAAACAGAACATCTTTTTGTTACGTAAACTGTGCACTGGATATAACACAAGTTCACTTTTGTCCTCCAAGTGTTCAGATACAACAAAGGCTATGGATCCTGATAACATCCCAACTATATTACAGAAGATTTGTGCTCCAGAACGAGCCGCACCCCTAACCAGTACAGCTACAACACTGGCATCTACCCAACATTGTGGAAAATTATCCAGGTATGCCCTTTCAACAATAAGCAGGACAAAACCAATCCGGCCAATCACCGCCCCATCAGTCTACTCTCAATCATCAGCAAAGTGATGGGAGGTAAATAAAAGCAAAATACCGCAGATGCTGGAAATCTGAAACAAAAACAAAAAGTGCTGGAAATACTCAGCAGGTCTGGCACCATCTGTGGAGAGAGGAGCAAAGTTAGCGTTTCAGGTCTGTGACCTTTCATCAGAACTGGCAAAGGTTAGAAAAGAATTAGGTTTTAAGCAAGTGAAGGGGAGGTGGGTGGGGGAAAGAACAAAGTGGGAGGTGTTTGATAAGGCAGAGGGAGATTAAGTAACAAAGTTGACCTGGGACAAAGGCAGAGCGTGTGTTAATGCTTGTGGTGAAAGACAAAGCATTAGTCCAGAGAGACTGCTAATAGCGGAATAATGAGCAGCTCTGACTACATGAGCAGGTACATGGTTAAAAAATTTAATATTTAAAAAATGCCAGTAATGCTCCGATGTTATTGAACTCAATGTCCACTGGAATACTGGAGCAGGCCAAAGACAGAAATGTGGGCATTAGAGCGGGGGGGGGGGGGGGGGGTTGGGGGTGGTGAGTGTTGAAATGGCAAGCAACCGGAAGCTCAGGGTCATGCTTTCGGACTGAGCGGAGGTATTCAGCAAAGCGGTCACCCAATCCGCGTTTGGTCTCCCCAATGTAGAGGAGACAACATTGTGAGTAGTGAATACAGTATACTAAATTGTACAAAGAAGTACAAGTAAATCGCTGCTTCACCTGAAAGGAGTGTTTGGGGCCTTGGATAGTGAGGAGAGAGGAGGTAAAAGGGAAGGTATTACACCTCCTGCGATTGCACGGGAAGGTGTTGTGAGAAGGGGGTGAGGTGTCGGGGGTAATGGAGGAGTGGACCAGGGTATCGTGGAGGGAACGATCGCTTCAGAATGCTGACAGGGGAGGGAGAGATGATGGAAGTGATGGAACGTGTTGTTGATAGTGCTATCAAGCCACACTTATTGACCAATAACCTACTCACCAATGCTCAGTTTGGGTTCTGCCAGGGCCACTCAGCTCCAGACCTCAATACAGCCTTGGTCCAAACATGGACAAAAGAGCTGAATTCAAGAGGTGAGGTGAGAGTGACTGTCCTTGACATTAAGAAGCTCTAGCCAAACTGACGTCAATGGGAATCAGGGGAAAACTCTCTACTGGTTGTGATTGTGGAAGCCAAACATCTCAGCCCCAGGACATCACTGCAGGAGTTCCTCAGGGCAGGTTCCTAGGCCCAACCATCTTCAGCTGCATCATCAATATCCTCCCCTCCATCATAAAGTCAGAAGTGGGGATTTTCGCTGATGATTGCAAAATGTTCAACTTCTCAGATAGTGAAGCAGTCCGTGACCATATGCAGCAAGACATGGACAACAATCAGGCTTGGGCTGATAAGTGACAAATATCTTTCATGCCGACACAAGTGCCAGGCAATGACCATCTCCAACAAGAGAGAATCTGACCATCTCCCCTTAACATTCAACAGCATTACCATCGCCAAAACCCCACCATCAAAGTCCTGGGAGTTACCACTGACCAGAAACCTAACTGAAGCTGCTATATAAATACTGTGGCTACAAGAACAGGTCAGAGGCTGGGGAATTCTGCGGTGAGTAATCCGCCTCCTGACTCTCTAAAACCCGTCCAACATCTACAAGGCACAAGTCAGGAGTGTGATGGAATACATCCCACTTGCCTGGATGAGTGAAACTCCAACAACACTCAAGAAGTGTGACATATCAGGAGACAGCAGCCCACTTGATCAGCACCCCATCCACCACCTTAAGCATGCACTCCCTCAACTACCAGTGGCAGCAGTGTATACCACCTAGAAGATGCACTGCAGCAACTCGCCAAGAGTCCTTTGACCTTCCAAACCCATGACCTCTACCATCTAAAAGAACAAGGGCAGCAAGCACGTGGGAACACCACCACCTGCAAATGCCTCTCCAAGTCACACACCATCCTGATTTGGAACTATATTGCCATTCCTACACGGTCTCTGGATTAAATCACTGCCCTCCTTATGGTGTTAGGGAAGGAGTTCCATGATTCTGACCCAGAGACTGTGGAGGAACAGCAATATAGTTCCAAATCAGGATGGTGTGTGACTTGGAGAGCTCATTATCACCTTCTAAAGGACAATTAGGCATGGGCAACAAATGCTGCCCTTGCCTGCGATGCTCACATCCCATGAACAAATAAAAAAGAGTAACCACTTAATTTTATTCTAAGCCAGGCCATTTCAGAGATTAGTTAAGATTCATTCAACCACATAGTTGTGAATCTGGAATCAAACAGACTGGGTAAGGACAACAGATTTCCTTCCCGAAAGGGTATTAATGAACCAGGTGGGCCTTTACAACAATCTGGTAGTTATATGGTCATCACTACTGATATTATATCATATATTTTTATTCCAGATTTATTTAATTATCTGAATTTAAATTCCAGAGCTCACATGGCGGGATTTAAACTCACGTCTCCACATCATAAATTCAGGCCTCTGGATTACTAGTCCAGTAACATAACCATTATGCTACCATTCCCTAATTATGTCAGACCGTGTGCCTTATGCTATATTCTACAAATCAAGTTTACGAAAATTTTCAACTCCTCAATTCAGAAAATGTAAGATTCAACAATTCATTGGCCTTAAATTTTCGTTGTGCGGCAGACCCCAACACTGGCTGAAAAGTCGGTGGCAAGCCCGCTTCCGCCGGGTCAAGGCAGCCAGACCGGATTTTTCACTCACCAGGCCTTTATTTGGTCTTGGGTGGGACTTCCACCTCCTTGAGGCAGCAAGTCCTGCTTAATGGAGCTGCCAGCGAATCAGCGGGCTGGCAGCTCTTAGTACCAGCAGCGCCACTGGGAGCAGTGGCCACTGCTGGAATTACACCCAGCCACCACAGCAAGAGGAAGGACTGCCCCAGAACTAAAGTAAGTTTTTAGGGCCTCATTGGGCCCTGGTGAGGCGGTTAAGGGGGGCGGGGAATGTTGTGCATTGGGGGCGGTTGGGGCTTCGGGGGCAGCCCTCCATGGGGCACAGGGTTCCCGAGCAGGAGGGCACCCCAACAACCTGCAAGAAGGCCACCTGGTTTTACCAAGTGGGCTTTTTGTGGCTTCTGCTGTCTAGCTGCCAAAGGTAAAATACCCGTGGAGGCGCGCGAAGGCCCTTAAGTGCCAGTTAATTGGCCACTTAAGGGCCTTGATTGGCCTGGGGCAGGTGGACAGTTTCTCAGCACCGCTAAACGTAAATTTGAAGCGGGGGCAGGGGGGGGGGGGGGGTCGGGAGCAACATACTCCCGCCTCCCACTCAATTTTACCCCCCGCCACCACTACCACCAGCCCACTCGGTTGGGGGGTATAAAGGTACAGCCATTAACTCTCCTAGTAGCAGTGAGTTTGGTCCTGTGCCTATACTTACTGCTCTCTGGTGATTTGCTCCCCCCCCCCCACCATGGTTCAGGAGCAGGAAAATCTGCCCCTTTAACTCTGTAGTAGTTACAATTCAATGGATTATATACTTCATAATACTAGTTTTGAACATCTAACCGATGTTTTTATTTTTACTGTATATTATGTTTGAATTATTTTGCTTTGTCACAATATTCTCCCCATTCCTCCTGAAGGTGCTGACTTTCTTCTGGGCTTTGATTCTACAGGTGTCTCTGAGACACTGGTCATTATTAAAGTGTGAGCCCAGACAATAAGTGTCAGTGGGTTCTTCAGCTATATGGGCACTAAGGCCAGGTACTGACTGAATATTTAAAACAACAAAACTAAACTATGCAGTTTATGAC